>NC_087189.1:9994343-10006843 GCF_035594125.1 Scylla paramamosain | reverse complement strand
CGAGATAATGTACCCTCAATACACTCCTATACTAGGCGGCGGCCAGTCAACGCTATTTCGCCATGTTCCACAAAGCATCCCTCCAGTTCCTCCCACAGCTCCCTGCTTATAAAAGGAGAAAAGGCCCTGCTAATGCTATAGGACTGGAGGAGGAGGGAGAGGAAGAAGAGGAGGGGCGTCTTTTTTTTTTTTTTTTTTTGATGTAGGAAGGACACTGGCCAAAGGCAACAAAAATCCAACAAAAAAAGGCCTAACTTCATAGAAAGTTTCTTAGCTAGAGATGAGATGTGAAGTTTCCAGTTCAGATTATAAGTAAAGGACAGACCGGGGATGTTCAGTGTAGAAGAGGGGGACAGTTGAGTGTCATTGAAGAAGAGGGGATAGTTGTCTGGAAGGTTGTGTCGAGTTGATAGATGGAGGAATTGAGATTTTGAGGCATTGAACAATACCAAGTTTGCTCTGCCCTAATCAAAAATTTTAGAAAGATCAGAAGTCAAGCGTTTGGTGGCTTCCCTGATTGAAATGTTTACCTCCTGAAGGGTTGGACGACTATGAAAAGACGTGGAAAAGTGCAGGGAAGTATCATCAGCGTAGAAGTGATAGGACAAGAAGTTTGGTTTAGAAGATCATTAATGAATAATAAGAAGAGAGTGGGTGACAGGACAGAACCCTGAGGAACATCACTGTTACTAGATATAGGAGAAGAACAATGACTGTCTACCACAGCAACAATAGAACGGTCAGAAAGGAAATTTGAGATGAAGTTACAGAAAGAAGGATAGAAGCCAAGGGGGGTAGTTTGGAAATCAAAGCTTTGTGCCAGACTCTATCAAAAGCTTTTGATATGTCCAAGGCAACAGCTAAAGTTTCACCAAAATTTCTATAAGAGGATGACAAAAACTCAGTAAGGAAAGCCAGAAGATCATCAGTAGAGCGGCCTTAACAGAACCCGTACTGGCGATCAAATTGTGGTAGATGTATAAGAATCTTCCTGTTGAGGATAGATTGAAAAACTTTAGATAGGCACGAAATTAAAGCAATAGGACGGTAGTTTGAGGGATTAGAACAGTCACTCTTCTTAGGAACAGGTTGAATGTAGGCAAACTTCCAGCAAGAAGGAAAAGTAGATGCTGACAGACATAGCTGAAAGAGTTTGACTAGGCAAGGTGGAAGCACAGAGGCACAGTTTCGGAGAACAATAGGAGGGGCCCAATCAGTTCTATAAGCCTTTTGAGGGTTTAGGCCTGCGATGGCAGGGAAAACATCATTGCGAAGAATTTTAATAGGTGGCATGAAATAGTCAGAGAGTGGAAAAGAGGGAGGACCAAGCCCAGCATCGTCTAAGGTAGAGTTTTTAGCAAAGGTTTGAGCGAAGAGTTCAGCTTTAGAAATGGATGTGATAGGAGAGGTGCCATCTGGTTGAAATTGAGGAGGGAAAGAAGAAGAAGCAAAATTACTGGAGATATTTTTGGCTAGATGCTACAAGTCACGAGGGGAGTTAGATCTTGAAAGGTTTTGACACTTTCTGTTAATGAAGGAGTTTTTGGCTAGTTGGAGAATAGACTTGGCATGGTTCTGGGCAGAAATATAAAGTGCATGAGATTCTAGTGATGGAAGGCTTAAGTACCTTTTTTGGGCACCTCTCTATCATGTATAGCACGAGAACGAGCTGTGGTAAACCAAGGTTTAGAAGGTTTAGAACGAGAAAAAGAATGAGGAATGTACGACTCCATGCCAGACACTATCACCTCTGTTTTGCGCTCAGCACACAAAGACGTGTCTCTGATACAGGAGCAGTAGTCATTCCAAGGAAAATCAGCAATATATCTCCTCAGGTCCCCCCAACTAGCAGAGGCAAAACGCCAAAGCCACCTTCGCTTAGGGGGATCCTGAGGAGGGATTGGAACGATAGGACAAGATACAAATATGAGATTGTGATCGGAGGAGACCAACGGAGAAGAAAGGGTGACAGCATAAGCAGAAGGATTAGAGGTCAGGAAAAGGTCAAGAAAGTTAGGCGTATCTCCAAGACGGTCAAGAATACGAGTAGGGTGTTTTTTTTTTTTTTTTTTGTAGGAAGGATACTGGCCAAGGACAACAAAAATCTAATAAAAAAAATGCCCACTGAAATGCCAGTCCCATAAAAGGGTCAAAGCAGTGGTCAAAAATTGGTGGATAAGTGTCTTGAAACCTCCCTCTTCAAGGAATTCAAGTCATAGGAAGGTGGAAATACAGAAGCAGGCAGGGAGTTCCAGAGTTTACCAGAGGAAGGGGTGAATGATTGAGAATACTGGTTAACTCTTGCGTTAGAGAGGTGGACAGAATAGGGGTGAGAGAAAGAAGAAAGTCTTGTGCAGCGAGGTCACAGAAGGAGGGGAGGCATGCAGTTAGCAAGATCAGAAGAGCAATTGGCATGAAAATAGCGGTAGAAGACAGCTAGATATGCAACATTGCGGCGGTGAGAGAGGGGCTGAAGACAGTCAGAGGAGAGGAGTTGATGAGACGAAAAGCTTTTGATTCCACCCTGTCTAGAAGAGCAGTATGAGTGGAACCCCCCCAGACATGTGAAGCATACTCCATACATGGACGGATAAGGCCCTTGTACAGAGTTAACAGCTGGGGGGGTGAGAAAAACTGGCGGAGACGTCTCAGAACACCTACCTTCATAGAAGCTGTTTTAGCAAGAGATGAGATGTGAAGTTTCCAGTTCAGATTATAAGTAAAGGACAGACCAAGGATGTTCAGTGTAGAAGAGAGGGACAGTTGAGTGTCATTGAAGAAGAGGGGATAGTTGTCTGGAAGGATGTGTCGAATTGATAGATGAAGGAATTGAGTTTTTGAGGCATTGAACAATATCAAGTTTGCTCTGCCCCAATCAGAAATTTTAGAAAGATCAGAAGTCAGGCGTTCTGTGGCTTCCCTGCGTGATATGTTTACCTCCTGAAGGGTTGGACGTTTATGAAAAGACGTGAAAAAGTGCAGGGTGGTATCATCAGCGTAGGAGTGGATAGGACAAGAAGTTTGGTTTAGAAGATCATTAATGAATAATAAGAAGAGAGTGGGTGACAGGACAGAACCCTGAGGAACACAACTGTTAATAGATTTAGGAGAAGAACAGTGACCACAGCAGCAATAGAACGGTCAGAAAGGAAACTTGAGATGAAGTTACAGAGAGAAGTATAGAAACCGTAGGAGGGTAGTTTGGAAATCAAAGCTTTGTGCCAGACTCTATCAAAAGCTTTTGAGATGTCCAAGGAAACAGCAAAAGTTTCACCAAAATCTCTAAAAGAGGATGACCAAGACTCAGTAAGGAAAGCCAGAAGATCAACAGTAGAGCGGACTTGACAGAACCTCTACTGGCGATCAGATAGAAGGTTGTGAATTGATAGATGTTTAAGAATCTTCCTGTTGAGGATAGATTCAAAAACTTTAGATAAGCAGGAAATTAAAGCAATAAGACGGTAGTTTGAGGAATTAGAGCGGTCACCCTTTTTAGGAACAGGTTGAATGTAGGCAAACTTCCAGCAAGAAGGAAAGGTAGATGTTGACAGACAGAGCTGAAAGAGTTTGACTAGGCAAGGTGCAAGCACGGAGGCACAGTTTCGGAGAACAATAGGAGGGACCCCATCAGGTCCATAATCCTTCCGAGGGTTTAGGGCAGCGAGGGCATGGAAAACATCATTGCGAAGAATTTTAATACGTGCCATGAAGTAGTCAGAGGGTGGAGGAGAGGGAGGAACAAGCCCAGAATAATCCAAGGTAGCGTTTTTAGCAAAGGTTTGAGTAAAGAGTTCAGCTTTAGAAATAGATGTGATAGCAGTGGTGCCATCTGGTTGAAGTAGAGGAGGGAAAGAAGAAGAAGCAAAGTTATTGGAGATATTTTTGGCTAGATGCCAGAAATCACGAGGGGATCTTGAAAGGTTTTGACACTTTCTGTTAATGAAGGAGTTTTTGGCTAGTTGGAGAACAGACTTGGCATGGTTCCGGGCAGAAATATAAAGTGCATGAGATTCTGGTGATGGAAGGCTTAAGTACCTTTTGTGGGCCACCTCTTTATCATGTATAGCACAAGAACAAGCTGTGTTAAACCAAGGTTTAGAAGGTTTAGGACGAGAAAAAGAGTGAGGAATGTACGCCTCCATGCCAGACACTATCACCTCTGTTATGCGCTCAGCACACAAAGACGGGTCTCTGACACGGAAGCAGTAGTCATTCCAAGGAAAATCAGCAAAATACCTCCTCAGGTCCCCCCAACTAGCAGAGGCAAAACGCCAGAGGCACCTTCGCTTAGGGGGATCCTGAGGAGGGATTGGAGTGATAGGGCAAGATAAAGATATGAGATTGTGATCGGAGGAGCCCAACGGAGAAGAAAGGGTGACAGCATAAGCAGAAGGATTAGAGGTCAGGAAAAGGTCAAGAATGTTGGGCGTATCTCCAAGACGGTCAGGAATACGAGTAGGGTGTTGCACCAATTGCTCTAGGTCATGGAGGATAGCAAAGTTGTAGGCTAGTTCACCAGGATGGTCAGTGAAGGGAGAGGAAAGCCAAAGCTGGTGGTGAACATTGAAGTCTCCAAGAATGGAGATCTCTGCAAAAGGGAAGAGGGTCAGAATGTGCTCCACTTTGGAAGTTAAGTAGTCAAAGAATTTCTTATAGTCAGAGGAGTTAGGAGAGAGGTATACAGCACAGATAAATTTAGTATGAGAATGACTCTGTAGTCGTAGCCAGATGGTGGAAAACTCGGAAGATTTAAGAGCGTGGGCACGAGAGCAGATTAAGTCATTGCGCACATAAACGCAGCATCCAGCTTTGGATCGAAAATGAGGATAGAGAAAGTAGGAGGGAACAGAAAAGGGGCTACTGTCAGTTGCCTCAGACACCTGAGTTTCCGTGAGGAAAAGAAGATGAGGTTTAGAAGAGGAGAGGTGGTGTTCTACAGATTGAAAATTAGATCTTAGACCGCGAATGTTGCAGAAGTTAATGAAGAAAAAGTTGAGAGGGGTGTCAAGACACTTAGGGTCGTCGACAGAAAGGCAGTCCGACCTGGGGACATTTATGGTCCCCTCCCCAGATTGATCCACCTGGTGGGTGCCGCAGTGCTTTAGCTTCAAGCTGCTGAGTGGTTGCAGAGGCGAGCCCTGGGGAATACTAACAGTCCCATCAGGTTTTCAGTAAGACTGGGCACTGCCTGGATTTTCTACAGAAGACTGGCGCACCGCTGAATACTACAAGATTCAACAAGAATAAGAAACAACAGTCAATGGACGCTCACGAGACCCTCGGTGAGAAGACGAACACGGAGAAAAGGAAAGAGACCAAGCACCACAGCAAGACGAGGAGCTTGGAAAACCTCCAAGACAGCACCGGTCAAAAGAAAACCAACACTCAAGGGGTTACGGAACCCAAAAAGCAGAGGAAGACGAATAACTTAAAAACCAAGACGCGGATGAGGATGGAATATTTGTATACGATTATGGACCCCAACAAGAAGAGGAAGAAGCAGGACACGGAGGACGATGAACACCAGAGCAAGAAGAGCAAGAAAGACACGGAGGACCGCGAGGAGCAGTACAAGAAGACGAAGAAGGACACGGAGGACCACGAGAAGCAGGACAGGAAGAGGAAGGGCATGGAGGACCACAGGAACCAAGACAAGAAGAGGAAGAAGGACACCAAGGACACGAAAAGCAGGACAAGAAAACGAAGGACAGGGAAGACCACGCAAATCAAGACAAAAAGACCAAGGGAGAAGCCATGAAAGAACGAAGGAAAGGGTGGAATATGGAGTGCTGTAAACGGATTAAGGACTGCTTCAAGAAATGGAACAAGCAGAATAATGAAGACAACGAGGAACAGGCCAAAAAGAGGAGCACGGAGAAACGTGAGAGCCAGGCCAAGAAGAGGAAAGGGAAGATTATTGAAGACCATGATAGCCAGGCCAAGAAGAGGAAGGGGCAGGACAACGAGGACCATGACACCCATGGTCCAACGAGGACCATGAACATCACAACCAGGGCAAAAAGAGGAAGAGGCAGGACAAGGAGGACCATGACACCCAGGCTAAGAAGTGGAAGAAGCAGAAAAAGGAGGAACATGAGACCCAGGCCAACAAGAGGGAGGGGGAAGAGAAAGAGCCAAAGAAGAGGAGGCCGCTGGAGAATTATAAAACGTATCCTTGATCACCTCTGGAAGAGGGGAGGGCGGGACAACAACAACGTGCTGAAGCTGAAGGTGTAGGCCGAAAAAGTCAACAAGAAGAAGAGTGTGAGCGAGTACTACTGTGTTCATCTTGAGGAAGGACTCATGACGGATGCGACCGTGCGCGGCCATCCGTGTCTTGTCTTTTTTGACACCGGCACCTCAGCCAGTATCATGTTCCTGTCACTGGCCAAGAGAGCGGGCCTCCTCACGGGCCGCGAGAAGACAGAAAAAATACTCTTCTCTACGTGGAATGGCATCCTGTTGCTGGACGTGATCATGCTGGCCGAGGTGCTGGTGGTGCTGAAGGACGGCCTTGCGGTCAACACGCCCATGCTGGTGTTTCCAAAGGAGGCGGAGGTCACCTCTCGCAACGACGTGATAGTGCTGTCCATGAGCCGCCTGCAGGAGGCTGAGATGCGGCAGGACTTCCATCCCGACGGCAGCAGCACCTTGTTCCTGCGTCACCCGGAACGTCTGCGGCCGGAGACCTCAGCCAGGGGGCGAAGGGAAAGTGTTCGCGTTTGTCGCACAAGCACCAGGCATCGAGGAGCCGCTTACGGTGCTGTTGGGACACATGCTCTAGTATACCATTCTCTATCACCAAGATCGGCCGGGACAAGATGAGGTGCAGGACAGGAAGCGAGACTTCGCTGCCGACACGAGTCATGCTTCAGTTTGGCAGCGACACACTCAAACTGTAGATGAACACCAACCAGGGGGGTTAGCGACTTCGATTTCGTTTTTGGACGACCGCTGCTCTGTCAATTACGAGCTGCCATAGATTATGTTGATTTGACTATGACCTTGAAGCTCAACAGGAAACAATTCCGCCTAGACATCTTTTCTCACTGAATGGGCCGCCCTCCCGCGTCCCCTTCTTCCCTCATTTTTTTTTTTTTGTTATGTATCAAAGAGATCAGTAGAGAGAAAAAAATAATTAGTTCAAAAAAAGAAAATAGGAGATATGAACTGGATAGAGAAATAGTCTGGATTAAGGACATTAGAGAAATTGTTCTGAATTAGGGATGTTAGATAAAGAAAATAGTCTGGATTAAGGATAATGGATTAAGAAAATAGACTGCAACAATGATACTAGGGTCAATAAATTCACAATAGGGATAGTAAATTAAGAAAAAAATCTGGATTAAGGATAATGGATTAAGAAAATAGTCAGAATTAAGGATAGTGGATTAAAACAATACTCTGGATTAACGATACTGGATTAGAAAAAGTTACAATGAAATAAAAGAAAAAGAAAATAGTCGGAATTTAAGATTATGGATTAAGAAAATACTTAAGATTAAGAATAGAGGATTTAAAATACTCCGGATTAAAGAAAGAGGATTAAAAACAGTCTGGATCAACGATAATGGATTAAGAAAGTAGTCTCCACTTAAACTGCGGACAAAAAATACACATCATCATGCAAGGCGAAACTCTAAATGTAAAAGTATATAATGAATGAGGAGATTGTGATGTGAAATTCTACAGCACATGAAAGTGGTAGAAAAAAATATTAGGGCAACACAAGGAACTCAAAAAGCGCGCTAAAATTTCACTTGCCAGGTAGAATGATGACTCTGGACAGCAGAAAGCTCTTGCTCGCTCTGGCTCCGGCTGTCGCTCTCTCCTCCCATTCCTCTCCTCTCCTCTCCTCTCCTATCTCCTATCCTCTCCTCTCCTCTCCTTTTCTCCCCTCTCTCCTCTCCTCTCCTTTCTCCTCTCCTCTCCTCTCCTCTCCTCCCCCTCTCCTCTCCACTCTTCTCACCTCTCCTTTCCTCTCCTCTCCTCTCCTCTCCTCTCCTCTCTCCTCTCTCCTCTCTCCTCTCTTCTCGTCTCTCCTCTCCTCCCCTTTCTCCTCTCCTCTCCTCTCCTCTCCTCTCTCCTCTCTCCTCTCTCCCTCTCGTCTCCTCTCCTCTCCTCTCTCCTCTCCTCTCTCCTCTCCTCTTTCCTCTCCTCTCTTCGCCTCTCCTTTCTCCTCTCCTCTCCTCTCCTCTCCTCTCTCCTCTCCTCTCCTCTCCTCTCCTCCTCTCCTCTCCTTTCTCCTCTCCTCTCTCCTCTCCTTTCTCCTCTTTTATCTCTTCTTTTCTCTCCTCCTCCTCCTCTTTCTCCTCTCCTCTTTTTTTCTTTTTATTCTTCTCTTATCTCCTCATCTCTCCACTCCTCTCCTCTTTCCTCTCCTCTTTTCTCTTCTCTTCTCTTCTCTTCTCTTCTCTCCTCTCTTCTCCTCTTCTCTTCTCTTCTCTTCTCTCCTCGTCTCTCCTCATAACTTCTCTCCTCTTACCTTCATTTTTTCTATCTTTTCTTCCCCTTTCTTGCCTTCATATTAAATTACATTTTCTCTCTCGTCTCTTCTCTTATCTCCCATCTTCTCCTCTCCTCTCCTCTCATGTCCTCTCCTCCCCTCTCTACTCCTTACTCCTCTTCTCTTCTCTCCTCTCCTCTTCTCTCCACTCCTCCCCTCCCCTCTCCACTCCTTTCTCCTCTCCTCTCCTCTCCTCTGCTCTGCTTTCCTCTCCCTCTCCTCTCCTCTCCTTCCTCCTCTCCTCTCTTCTCCTCTCTTCTCCTATCCTCTCCTCTCCTCCCCTCCCCTCTCCTTAACTATCCTTTCTCCTCTACTCTCTTCTCTCCTCTCCTCTCCCATCCTATCTCTCCTCCCTTTTCCTTTCATCTATCTTATTTTCTCCTCTCCTATCCTCTCCTCTCTTCTCCTCTCTTCTCTCCTCTCTTCTCCTTTCCTCGCCTCTCTCCACTCCTCTTCACTTTTTCTCACTATCTTTTCTTCTCTCCTCTCCTCTTCTCTTCCCTTCTCTCCTATCCTCTCCTCTTCTCTACTCTACTTTACTCTCCGCTCCTCTCTCATCTCCTCTTTTCTCTCTCTCCTCTTCTCTTTTCACCATTTCTCTACTCTTCTCTTTATTTCTCTCCTCTCCTCTCCTCTCCTTTCCTCTACTATTGTTAGTGCTTTCTATTTTTATTTTTTTCTTGCGTGAGAGAGAGAGAGAGAGAGAGAGAGAGAGAGAGAGAGAGAGAGAGAGAGAGAGAGAGAGAGAGAGAGAGAGAGAGAGAGAGAGAGAGAGAGAGAGAGAGAGAGAGAGAGAGAGAGAGAGAGAGAGAGAGAGAGAGAGAGAGAGAGAGAGAGAGAGAGAGAGAGAGAGAGAGAGAGAGAGAGAGAGAGAGAGAGAGAGAGAGAGAGAGAGAGAGAGAGAGAGAGAGAGAGAGAGAGAGAGAGAGAGAGAGAGAGAGAGAGAGAGAGAGAGAGAGAGAGAGAGAGAGAGAGAGAGAGAGAGCCTTCTCCTGCCTGGAGCCATCATTCTCCGGCAAGTCAAATCTTGGCGTGCTTTTTGGAGTTTGTTAAGTTTGCTGTAATACATAATGTACCACTTTCCTGTGCTGTAACATTTCACATTACCGTCTTGTCATTCATTACACTGTATACTTTTGTATTTAGATTTTCGCCTTGTATTATAATGTCTCTTTCTGTGCGCAATTTAAGGATTAAAGATAGTGGATTAAGAAAGTAGTCTGGATTAAGGATAAAGGATGGATAAAAGAAATGGTCTGTATTAAGGATATTGAATTACGGAAATAGTATGGATTAAGGATAGTAGATTATGAAAAGTCTACATTTAAGGATAGTGGATTAAATAAATTGTCTTGATTAAGGATGTTAGATTCTGGAAATATTCTGGATCAAGGACACTGGACTAAATAAATAATCTGGATTAAAGATACTGAATGAAATAATTGTCTGGATTAAGGATTGCAGATTAAGAAAATTGCCTGAATTAAGGGCGGTAGATTGAGAAGGCATTCTTGATTAAGGACAGTGAATTTAAAGACATTCCTTGGATGAAGGTCATTACGTTAAGAAAAGAACTTAGACTAAGAATTATATGCAAAATAATACTCAGAGATGAGGGACTGAAATGTTCTTAAAAGGAGCAAAGGCTGTGCTTATATATAGATATATAATTTTTTTTATTATAATTTCTTATGAGAGTCTGAAACTAGGGTCCACATTCTTGTCTGCTGTGTGCTGGTGACCTATTAATTAAATGTTAACCTTGATATAAAATAACATATAAGGAGCAAGCTTTTAATACTGCCACATAACTTGCATAGACATATTCCCCGTTGATCATTTATTTAAGTTCAGCAATAAATATGATATACTTTTTTTTTTTCAAAACTTCTCTGGTCACTGAGACAAATTTTGCAGATAAACCAACAGACCTAAAAACATTTTTATTTAATTTTGAACACTTCAACAAGGCATTGTGCATCGCATACGAGCACATTCTTACCCTCTTCCCTTTTGCAGAGATCTCCATTCTTAGAGACTTCAATGTTCACCACCAGCTTTGGCTTTCCTCTCCCTTCACTGACCATCCTGGTGAACTAGCCTCCAACTTTGCTATCCTCCATGACCTAGAGCAATTGGTGCAACACCCTAGTCGTATTCCTGACCATCTTGGAGATACGCCCAACATTCTTGACCTTTTCCTGACCTCTAATCCTTCTGCTTATGCTGTCACCCTTTCTTCTCCGTTGGGCTCCTCCGATCACAATCTCATACTTTTATCTTGTCCTATCGCTCCAATCCCTCCTCAGGATCCCCCTAAGGGAAGGTGCCTCTGGCGTTTTGCCTCTGCTAGTTGGGGGGACCTGAGGAGGTATTTTGCTGATTTTCCTTGGAATGACTACTGCTTCCGTGTTAGAGACCCGTCTTTGTGTGCTGAGCGCATAACAGAGGTGATAGTGTCTGGCATGGAGGCATACATTCCTCACTCTTTCTCTCGTCCTAAACCTTCTAAACCTTGGTTTAACACAGCTTGTTCTCATGATATACATGATACAGAGGTGGCCCACAAAAGGTACTTAAGCCTTCCATCACCAGAATCTCAAGCACTTTATATTTCTGCCCGGAACCATGCCAAGTCTGTTCTCCAACTAGCCAAAAACTCCTTCATTAACAGAAAATGTCAAAAACTTTCAAGATCTAACTCCCCTCGTGATTTCTGGCATCTAGCCAAAAATATTTCCAATAACTTTGCTTCTTCTTTTTCCCTCCTCTATTTAAACCAGATAGCAGCACTGCTATCACATCTATTTCTAAAGCTGAACTCTTCGCTCAGACATTTGCTAAAAACGCTACTTTGGACGATTCTGGGCTTGTTCCTCCCTCTCCTCCACCCTCTGACTACTTCATGCCACCTATTAAAATTCTTCGCAATGATGTTTTCCATGCCCTCGCTGGCCTAAACCCTCGGAAGGCTTATGGACCTGATGGGGTCCCTCCTATTGTTCTCTGAAACTGTGCCTCCGTGCTTGCACCTTGCCAAGTCAAACTCTTTCAGCTCTGTCTGTCACCATCTTCCTTTCTTTCTTGATGGAAGTTTGCCTACATTCAACCTGTTCCTAAAAAGGGTGACCGTTCTAATCCCACGAACTACTGTCCTATTGCTTCAATTTCCTGCCTATCTAAAGTTTTTGAATCTATCCTCAACAGGGAGATTCTTAAACATCTATCACTTCACAACCTTCTATCTGATCTCCAGTATGGGTTCCGTCAAGTCCGCTCTACTGGTGATCTTCTGGCTTTCCTTACTGAGTCTTGGTCATCCTCTTTTAGAGATTTTGGTGAAACTTTTGCTGTTGCCTTGGACATATAAAAAGCTTTTGATAGAGTCTGGCACAAAGCTTTGATTTCCAAACTACCGTCCCACGGTTTCTATACTTCTCTCTGTAACTTCATCTCAAGTTTCCTTTCTGACCGTTCTATTGCTGCTGTGGTAGACAGTCACTGTTCTTCTCCTAAATCTATTAACAGTGGTGTTCCTCAGGGTTCTGTCATGTCACCCACTCTCTTCTTATTATTCATTAATGATCTTCTAAACCAAACTTCTTGTCCTATCCACTCCTACGCTGATGATACTACCCTGCACTTTTCCACGTCTTTTCATAGACGTCCAACACTTCAGGAGGTAAACATATCACGCAGGGAAGCCACAGAACGCTTGACTTTTGATCTATCTAAAATTTCTGACTGGTGCAGAGCAAACTTGGTATTGTTCAATGCCTCAAAAACTCAATTCCTCCATCTATCAACTCGACACAACCTTCCAGACAACTATCCCCTCTTCTTCAATGACACTCAACTGTCTCCCTCTTCTACACTGAACATCCTCGGTCTGTCCTTTACTTATAATCTGAACTGGAAACTTCACATCTCATCTCTAGCTAAAACAGCTTCTATGAAGTTAGGTGTTCTGAGACGTCTCCGCCAGTTTTTCTCA
>NC_087189.1:9976843-9984343 GCF_035594125.1 Scylla paramamosain | reverse complement strand
CTGTGTTTTCAATATGTGGAGCTTTATCTGCATTCTGGTCAAACTATCCTATTCAAGAGAGTTTTTTCCACTTAAAGTAATAATATATTTTCAGTATTCAATGATTAACTTTTGAAAATGGCAGGCATAACTAAAACATGTTATAAACATTTTTTTTTTTTTACATCTTCACAGTTCAACTCATCGTAATACCATTTTCCTTATTTACAACACATCTTGATTCTACAGTCACTGCTGAGTCTGATGATGTCAACCAAGACTAGCTATCCCATATATGAAGTGAGTTAGGGCAAATAATTCGCCGCCATTTTGCGCCTTCGAGCTCGATGTGTAGTGATGAGGCGATAGTTACGCGAGTTGCGAGGCAGAAACCTTCGCCCACATGCCGATAAATTGAAATATGCAAAATACAGCGGAAAAAAAAAAAAAAAAAGGTGAGTCTGGCGAAGAAATTTCATAAAATAAAAAAGATGCGCCTTCAAAACTTACCAACCAAGAAATGTTTCCGAGACTGAAATCGAAATTTTTATATGCGATGGACACCAAAAGGTGCTCCTGGCCAAATCATTGCTGTACCCTCCAGGGCCAGGCGGGAGCGGTGGGGGTGTAGAGATGTGCGGTAACAAAAACAGAACACCCTCGCTCCGCTTGGAGAATAATCCCTCGAAAGATATTAAATACGTTACTAAATTATAAAGAAAATCATAAATTTTCTTTCATTCGCTGACAAGAAAAATAAAAACGTGATTAAAGTAATATTTTCAGGAATCTACAACGACGAGCCTCTAAAAAAAGAGAGACAAATACTGTGAGCCGGTTCTAGTCATCAAGGCCCACGTCACCTTGACTTTTCAAGGTGACAATCAACACACACAGAGACAAATAACAACACTTCACAGAACAATACAAGCTTTCCTCTCTTTGATTTTACTTGAATAAAGATGCAACAAAGGTTATGATGATAAAACGTTACCTTAGGTTAGGTCACAAATATCATGGTGGTAACGCTTCCCTGGAAATCAGAGTTAAAATTATTATCAATACCAATTGAACAAAGAAAATGTAAATACGTTTTTTCCATACAAGGAATTTTTTATTTATTTATTTATTTAGTTTTTTTTTTTTTTATGTGGGAACCAAATTCACACTAAATGAAATGTGTTACAGTAATAGTTTCCAAGGACACTTTATCATAACATGCAAAATATTATTAATCTACATACGGTACAACACAGTAAAGGATAAATAAACGGATAATTTATAAGATCTGATATTTGTTATCTGAAAAAGTTCTCAAGTGAATATTCCTGTTATTGTGGAAAGTATTTTCTAATTGTATATCTTTCTTTTCTTCACTCATATACTTGTACATACAAAAGATATATACGAAAATAAAAAAAATAAAAATAAAAACGAGCACAAAAATGATAGCTAATTGTTAGGTTTCAACTGAATCTCTAACTAAATATTTATATCAACAAGATGACACTGTTATAGAAAATATATGATTTCGTATCCTTCTATTTTTATGCATACACTAAAATAAGCACACGAAGACTGGAATACAAAAATTTTTGTTTTGAAAAAGATTCTCGGTTAATCCTGAAAGGACTTTTTCCCTGTAAGATATTACAATGAACATTATAGAGTAATTTATATTCTTTCTTCTTCATATATATACCCTAGGAAAGCAGAAACATGAGAGACAAAAGAAAGCTTTAGAAAAAGGTTTAAACTAATCCTTTAATGAATAATACTACTGACACGATACCATGGAAGCATATCCTTTCTTTTCTTCATAGATTCGTGGGAAGCAGACAGGAGAAAGGCAGGCAACCGTGACAGGCTTCGGTTGACATGGGAAAAAAAAAGTTTAACAGCGACTTCCAAAACAGAGGGCACATGATGTAATGAAGCAGGTACTCACTTTCCTCCTGCACGTGTTGGGAGTGTTCACAGCGGCACCACCTGCCATCCTTTCCTGAAAATATCAAAACATCCACATAAAAAAGTGATACAGCTTGACAATTCTAAAAAGAGCTAAAACTGAAGCATCATAAACAGAACCACCAGAAATACTATACTGCATGAGTTACAACATACACATGAACAAAAAAGGAAAGAATAAATATTGAAGAAAAACACGAAATATCATAGATAAAACGTGTCAAATTCCTCCAAGCAAGAACACATGGATACATGGAGAACAACACTGAAAACAGAACACACTTGAAACGCTGCAAATGTTAAATATGAACAACAGCTGCAACAAAATAAAACGAACAAACACCATTACATATATAACAACATCAAATAAGAAAATTAAAAAAAGCAAAAATAATAAATGTAAAGCTTCCCAACATTTAGCGGTAAAACCTAAAAACAACAGCAAGGATATACTTGGAAAATAATAAGTACCACTTCAGTCTAGCCATAAAAAGTATTTACGGTACAAAACACGAAAATCCCTTTTGAGTATCTCCGCCAAGGTGGCCTGACTCATCTATTCTTCTTTCTTTATTGTTGTTCAGTAATATAATACATCCACCTTCCTCCGTTTGTGGTTCTGATAACAACAGCAGCAGCAGTAACAACAACAACAACAACAACAACAACAACAACAACAACAACAACTCTCTGACCACTCGTAGTTAGATACCTGCCTTTTCGTGTGATTACTGCGAGGATACAGGATGTTCTCTATAACGTCTTACATAACAAAACAACAACAACAAAGGCTCCAGAGACCACAAAGATATCGTGATTGCTGTTGGTTCTGGATGTCACCGCTTCTTGGTAAGAATCTCAACAAAAGCGAACAGCTGTGAGATCGACCCTCCTTCATGCTTGTGCTGATAACTCGTCTGGATAAAGCAATACATTTAGTGTGATACCTTTCACTGGACCTGTCCAGTATAGTTCTGTCTACATATTTCAGCTCCTGCGGTCATCTGAATACAAAAGCCTCACTGCAAAGCCAAATAGTATTTCGCTGGCAATAATATTTCTATATACGCATTACCAAAGGTATCCAATGTTTTTTGTCCCGCCGCTTACCAAGCCAGTGCCAGACACTCTTGTGGTAAGGTCCCACAGGAGGCCGTCTTTCCTACCACGGAAACACTCATATTTTCCCTGAAACATAGTGATGAAGCTCCAGATGTTAGTGTTTTCTATGATGCCTTTGCTATTTCGACACTATACATACATATAGAAAAAAAATCTAACACCAAAACAACAAACATGAGAGCATCTGCTCGGATTCTGTCACCATTGCTCTCTTCAAGCCAAAAACAATTTATAAGAAAAAGTGTAACTGAAAAGAGTGCATGTTAATTAATGAACGCTTTGATATTCTTAAAAACTTTGCATTATAAAAGGAAAAGTTGCAGATGTTATTCTCCTGACCAATTACTAATCTCTCTCTCTCTCTCTCTCTCTCTCTCTCTCTCTCTCTCTCTCTCTCTCTCTCTCTCTCTCTCTCTCTCTCATCTAAAGACCAGCTAATAAACAAATATATAAATAAATATCCTCATTAAAAGCATTAACGACGTGTAATTCAATCTCCCGTCGTCTGAACACACGATTAATCACACGTCTGATGAAGGCATGCTAATGAACACCAAGCTGACGAGCCTTTTTATTCGCTACTCACACTTCAGACTCGCGAGCCCTCGGAATATTTAGGACAATTATCAACTTTTATGCAATTATACTTTCCATGTACATCTCTCTCTCTCTCTCTCTCTCTCTCTCTCTCTCTCTCTCTCTCTCTCTCTCTCTCTCTCTCTCTTTCTCTCTCTCTCTCTCTCTCTCAGTATACAGAATAGCAAGGTCGAGGTATTCTGTGGTCGTAAGACTCGGCCCCATCAGACTATGCGAGCGCTTTTATGTTGATCTGCTTCTCTGCAATAACATTTTAAGACAATGAGCCTTTGGTTATTAATGAAAGTGCCACCAGCACGTCCAATGACTGACCGACAGACAGACAGACAGAGAGATACAAACACACACACACACACACACACACACACACACACACACACACACACAGAGAGAGAGTATCCCAAAAAAGCTCCTTGACTGTGTCCATCAGCTTTACCGAATCATTTATAAGTAGGATCTTCTTTAGGGCACTCAGGAGACTACAGTCACTACACGCGGCTCTGCACTATAGAAGGAAGAACAAAGGTGCAGCTATTATAATTACCTATTTTGTTTCTTGCTTTTTATTTATTTATTTTTTTTACTTTTCTGCTTTTCTATATCATGTTTACTGGGTTGTGTCTGATTTCTTTCTAGCGTATGCAGCTTAAGAGTGTTAATGAAGAATAATGATGCTATTTCACTGAACCTGAAGCTTTCACTGTAAGGACTCTCTCTCTCTCTCTCTCTCTCTCTCTCTCTCTCTCTCTCTCTCTCTCTCTCTCTCTCTCTCTCTCTCTCTCTCTCTCTCAAACCATATCTCGCTCCCAAGTTGAATTCACCTTCTATCTTTAACCCATCTTTTCTATATTTCAGTAAGTAAAGCTATTTTCTATGAAGTAACATCCTAACAATCTTCCTTCAGCTTGAGCAGCAACACTAATTTTATTGGAAACCCTCCAGTTCGACTTCGCTTAGATTACCCTAAGTAAGGTTTCCAGTCAAGAGATACCTCGCCATGCCTCGCCTCAGCCTCCCTAACACTCCGCCAAGGCAATGATTCCCTTGGTACCATCGCCGCGTGTACCAGGATGAGGGAAAAGCCGACAGACCATAGGATACACTGCTAAGCCATTAGCATCAGTCCGAGAAGACGAGCAATTCAACTGACCTTGGAAAACCTTGAGCTGAAGCCAGGAGGGAAAGAAAAGTGTGTTTAGAATATGAAGGTGGTAGTTAAGTGACGCTGAAGAGGAGGAGCACAAGTCATATTGCTATTTTTTTTTTTTATGTAGGAAGGATACTGGCCAAGGGCAACAAAAATCTAATAAAAAAAAATGCCCACTGAAATGCCAGTCCCATAAAAGGGTCAAAGCAGTGGTCAAAAATTGGTGGATAAGTGTCTTGAAACCTCCCTCTTGAAGGAATTCAAGTCATAGGAAGGTGGAAATACAGAAGCAGGCAGGGAGTTCCAGAGTTTACCAGAAAAAGGGATGAATGATTCAGAATACTGGTTAACTCTTGCGTTAGAGAGGCGGACAGAATAGGGGTGAGAGAAAGAAGAAAGTCTTGTGCAGTGAGGCTGCGGAAGGAGGGGAGGCATGCAGTTAGCAGGATCAGAAGAGCAGTTGGCATGAAAATAGCGGTAGAAGACAGCTAGATATGCAACATTGCGGCGGTGAGAGAGGGGCTGAAGACAGTCAGTTAGAGGAGAGGAGTTGATGAGAAGAAAAGCTTTTGATTCCACCCTGTCTAGAAGAGCAGTATGAGTGGAACCCCCCAGATGTGTGAAGCATACTCCATACATAGACAGATAAGGCCCTTGTACAGAGTTAGCAGCTGGGGGGTGAGAAAAACTGGCAGAGACGTCTCAGAACACCTAACTTCATAGAAGCTGTTTTAGCTAGAGATGAGATGTGAAGTTTCCAGTTCAGATTATAAGTAAAGGACAGACCGAGGATGTTCAGTGTAGAAGAGGGGGACAGTTGAGTGCCATTGAAGAAGAGGGGATAGTTGTCTGGAAGGTTGTGTCGAGTTGATAGATGGAGGAATTGAGTTTTTGAGGCATTGAACAATACCAAGTTTGCTCTGCCCCAATCAGAAATTTTAGAAAGATCAGAAGTCAGGCGTTTCTGTGGCTTCCCTGCGTGATATGTTTACCTCCTGAAGGGTTGGACGTCTATGAAAAGACGTGGAAAAGTGCAGGGTGGTATCATCAGCACAGGAGTGGATAGGACAAGAAGTTTGGTTTAGAAGATCATTAATGAATAATAAGAAGAGAGTGGGTGACAGGACAGAACCCTGAGGAACACCACTGTTAATAGATTTAGGAGAAGAACAGTGACCGTCTACCACAGCAGCAATAGAACGGTCAGAAAGGAAACTTGAGATGAAGTTACAGAGAGAAGGATAGAAACCGTATGAGGGTAGTTTGGAAATCAAAGCTTTGTGCCAGACTCTATCAAAGGCTTTTGATATGTCCAAGGCAACAGCAAAAGTTTCACCAAAGTCTCTAAAAGAGGATGACCAAGACTCAGTAAGGAAAGCCAGAAGATCACCAGTAGAGCGGCCTTGACGGAACCCATACTGACGATCAGATAGAAGGTTGTGAAGTGATAGATGTTTAAGAATCTTCCTGTTGAGGATAGATTCAAAAACTTTAGGTAAGCAGAAAATTAAAGCAATAGGACGGTAGTTTGAGGGATTAGAGCGGTCACCCTTTTTAGGAACAGGTTGAATGTAGGCAAACTTCCAGCAAGAAGGAAAGGTATATGTTGACAGACAGAGCTGAAAGAGTTTGACTAGGCAAGGTGCAAGCACGGAGGCACAATAGAACAATAGGAGGGACCCCATCAGGTCTATAAGCCTTCCGAGGGTTTAGGCCAGCGAGGGCATGGAAAACATCATTGCGAAGAATTTTAATACATGGCATGAAGTAGTCAGAGGGTGGAGGAGAGGGAGGAACAAGCCCAGAATCGTCCAAGGTAGCGTTTTTAGCAAATGTTTGAGCAAAGAGTTCAGCTTTAGAAATAGATATGATAGCAGTGGTGCCATCTGGTTGAAATAGAGGAGGGAAAGAAGAAGAAGCAAAGTTATTGGAGATATTTTTGTCTAGATGCCAGAAATCACGAAGGCACAAAGGCTTAAGTACCTTTTGTGGGCCACCTCTCTATCATGTATAGCACGAGAACAAGATGTGTTAAACCAAGGTTTAGAAGGTTTAGGACGAGAAAAAGAGTGAGGAATGTATGCCTCCATGCCAGACACTATCACCTCTGTTATGAGCTTAGCACACAAAGACGGGTCTCTGACACGGAAGGAGTAGTCATTCCAAGGAAAATCAGCAAAATACCTCCTCAGGTCCCCCCAACTAGCAGAGGCAAAACGCCAGAGGCACCTTCGCTTAGGGGGATTCTGAGGAGGGATTGGAGTGATAGGACAAGATAAAGATACAAGATTGTGATCGGAGGAGCCCAACGGAGAAGAAAGGGTGAGAGCATAAGCAGAAGGATTAGAGGTCAGGAAAAGGTCAAGAATGTTTGGCGTATCTCTAAGACGGTCAGGAATACGAGTAGGGTGTTGCACCAATTGCTCTAGGTCATGGAGGATAGCAAAGTTGTAGGCTAGTTCACCAGGATGGTCAGTGAAGGGAGAGGAAAGCCAAAGCTGGTGGTGAACATTGAAGTCTCCAAGAATGGAGATCTCTGCAGAAGGGAAGAGGGTCAGAATGTGCTCCACTTTGGAAGTTAAGTAGTCAAAGAATTTCTAATAGTCAGAGGAGTTAGGTGAGAGGTATACAGCACAGATTAATTTAGTATGAGAGTGACTCTGTAGTCGTAGCCAAATGGTGGAAAA
>NC_087189.1:9864343-9971843 GCF_035594125.1 Scylla paramamosain | reverse complement strand
GTGATGAGCAATGTGAACAAGTATTGTAAGATGTTTTGGCAAAGAAAAGATGTGGTGGGAATAATGACTGTATATAAGGTTTATAATTGCTGTTAATCACTTACTTGAAGAGGTCAGTTGTTGTGAGTATGGGAAAAGTGTAAGATGGCAGAGGCGAGATACAAATAAAAAAAGATGTTACTAACAGAGGTAATAGCATTATTTAAGAAAATAAATGCATATACTAGTATGCTAATAATTATACAAAATATCCAAACATATTCCATACTTCCATATTTACAGGGACACCATCCACACCACACAAGACAGTCCAGTAATCTGGAAGGAAGACCAGCACAATACCACAGCAATTGATGCAAACAGCAGCAGATTTTCTGCCTCCCAGGATGCTGTAATTTTTCAGTGGACATCAGTGATTTGCTTTGATTAGTGTGACAGTGGAGGAAGAAGAGGAAGAGGCAGCTTGCAGTAGCAGTATATTATCACAGTCCTAAAAGGATTACAGTAAGCACTGCATTTCTCAATGAGAAACATTTTGTTAGCAGGAGCAACAAACTCTGGCAGTCCTGTAAAGGAAGTTACTTTAAGGCAATATACTTCATGTAATGAGTATCATCAAAGATTTGTTTAATTTTGACCAGGTTTCTGATTCCATTATTGGAGGCAAGGATACTGGTGAATATGACAAAAGTTTGAAAATTGCAAACCATGCATTTTGTTTGTAATTAGAGAACTAATGAGAAATGGAAATGTTTTTCTTTAGGATATTCCCTTTATCTGGGAAAGATTGATATTATGCAGAATGTGAGAATGATGACATGTTCATTAGGTTTAAGACATTGATACTATAGTAACTGGACTTTTTTCTTTCTCTGACCAAGAGGGAATACAATGTTCTTCTCTGAATCTTAGCATGTTTGCATCAATGGAGAATGGATTCATTTCTTGCATGAATCACTGAAGCTTTTGATGAGACTCAGTAACACTATTTTGAAGGAGAAAAGTAAAGTACATACAAGGTAATATAATCAAATGCTGAACATTTAATTTTGAATGATCATCAGCTAAAATATAAGACTTGCTCCTAACTGGTAAATTCAACATGTGTAGGATTTTCAAGTGATGAACAGAATAGACACACATTCCATGGTAGGCTTACTGGCACTAGAAGCTGTCCTTATTGCAGTATAGGTATGTTTATCAGGTGCATAGATCCTTTTCATTATTGAAATGGTTTAGTTACTCTTCATTTGAATGATATTTATTGCTAAATCTTGTAAAATTTGCAAGGAATGCAAGAACATTATGGAAACTGTGCCATTCACACACTCTAACAAGACAGCACTTCAGGTGCTGTGGCATGACTGGTCTTTGTTCAGTTCCCTTAACCTAGTTGTTAGTTGGATGAACCACACTTCCTTGACAAGATTAAGACTTGGATTACCCAATGACTTCAGTTCCTAGCACTAAATGTGAAGATATAGTGATGGCATCAGAATACTTCTAGCTTTTCTTTTCCATGTAACTGATTGTGCCTGAAGAAGATTTTTGAGCCTCATGAATGTCAAATGACAAGGATATTTTGTCAGATACCAGCCATCTGTTACCAGCAGTGAGGCAGATTAGATTTGTGATTTAGGTGGCCTTTTCATTCCCCAATGAGGAAAAAAGTGTATTTTCTTTGCCATTCATAAGTTTGTGTTGCCTCTGCTTGTGTTTCAGCAGCTAACCAAAAGGTTTAGTTTAATCAAACTTGGAGTGTTTTATATCCTTAAATAGGAAATAGGAAGAAGAAATAAATATGAAAAGTTGAATAGTAAATTTGCATACAGTAAACAGATGTGTGCACAAAATTTCTTTCTAAGGTTTTTTTTTTTTTTTCACTGTATTGCAAACTATTCTGCTCTTGTCCTACTGTCTCACTGCATGTCCCATGTCCAAACTTAGGATGCTGTATTTTGTCCTGCATATAATGTTTTCTTCATTTTATCATGATGTGTTATTCATATATATAAGGTATCTATCATAATGTATTTTCTCACAATATATGTAATTTTAGATATAACTTACAGTAGCATTTGATATCAGTCCTCTTATCTTTCTGATGTAATGCAGCATTTCATCAGGTTTGTGCTGTTTGTTACAGCATATGCAGGAATCATTTAAATTCTGCATGTTTACTTTGTGGTAACATAAATGTTTCTCTTCTCTTAAACTTTCTTTGGTTAGCTACATGTCATTAACACTATGTCTTTAGCTGCCATATGCCCACTATATCTTTACTTTAATGTTGTTGTTGTTGTTGTTGTATGCAGTATTGAGTTGTCATGTCATTTGTTCTGATATGGAAGTCTTTGTGTTCTCTGTTAGGTGGTGTAGCCTTGTTATGCTGACCCATTACCTCCTGATGTACATTCAACACAGAATCAATATGGGTAGATATTAAGGAAGTCAGTAGTACTGGGAGTAGTGTACAGGCCACCAAACAGTAGAAAGGAAATTAACGCCACTGTGGCAGGAAATAAATAGAGCAGGAAGGTACAGTCAGGTGTGTGTGATAGAAGATTTTAATTTTAGGAATATCAAATGGAGCCTGATGGTGGGTGACAAGAAAGCAGAGGAATTTCTTAAGGTAATTCAGAATAATTTTCTAAAACAGGTAGTCATAGAACCCACAAGGGTGAACAATATTCTAGATTTAATTCTTACTAACAGGGAGGAAGCAGTCACACAGACCGAGGTCAAAAGACAGCTAGGTAACAGTGACCATTGGGAATTACGGTACAAATTAAAATGGAAAGAAACTTTTAGAAACAAAAACACTAGTAAAATACCTGACTTTAGAAGAGCAGATTTTGAGGAATTAAAAAGGTACCTCCAAAGAGTTGACTGGCAACGGATGCAGGGTGAGGTCAGGTCCGGGACAGAGTTGAGAAAGATGAGGCAGGATGAGAGAGGTGAGGTGTGAAGGTGTAGGACAAGAGGAGGGAAGATGTGTCTGGAAGGGGCAGAGGAGAGAGAGAGAGAGAGAGGGGGAGATAGGTGTGAGTATGTTGGAGGGTCAAGTCATGCTGAAATGGGAGAGGGGAGGTCAAGGCAAGTAGATGAGGGAGTGGAAAGGATGGAAGGGGCCGAGATGACGGGATTAGGTGAAGTAAATTAGATGAGTTGTATAAATATTTCATAAACAAATTGTATAGAAGGCAGTTAACGAACATCCCATATAGAGCAATAAGATCAAAGAAAAATTACCCTAAATGGATGACTGCTAAGTTAAAAACATTATACAGGGTGGAAGAGAAATATATATAAGAGATTAGGGGCAGGTGGAGAGGTTCTAAGGTCACAATATAATGAATTAGAACAGTCAGGAGGTTAACAAGGAAAGCTAAGGGCAATTATGAATTAAAGGTAGCCAGCCAGGTGAAGACGGGCCCCAAGGGATTTTATCAGGTATACAAGATGAAGAATAAGGATACTATAGGTCCACTAAAGGTAGCATATGGGGAGCTGATTAGTTCTGGGGAGGAGATTAGTAAAATTATGAATGAGTATTTTTAAACTGTCTTCACCCAGGAAAACATGCAGGATATGCCAGATAGTGAACAGATGTTTAGAGGAGATGAGAATGAGAAGCTGACAGATATTTCCATAACTAAGGAGATAGTGGAACAGGAGATAGTTAGGCTAAAAAAGTTCAAGACACCAGGAACAGATAAAATATATCCCAGAGTACTTAAGGAATGCAAAGAGGTTATTAGTTAGCCGTTAGTTTCTGTCTTTAGGAAATCACTTGAGTCAGGTGAGGTACCAGTAATGTGGAGGCAGGCTAAAGTAGTACCCATATTTAAGAAAGGAGATAAAACTTTAGCGTCTAATTATAGATCTGTCAGCTTGTAGGCAGTAATAGATAAAATATTGGAGCCAATAATAGCAAGGAACATTAGGGAACATTTAGACATACATAACTTGATAAATTAGTCACAGCATGGCTTCACAAAGGGGAAGTCTTGCCTGAAGAACTTGTCAAGTTTTTACAGTAAAGTGTACGAGGCAGTACATGATGGTGATCATTATGATATCTTATATCTGGACTTTAGTAAAGCTTTTGACAAGGTACCCCATCAGAGGCTCCTGAGAAAGGTTAGGGCACACAGGATAGATAGGAAGGTGTTAGGCTGGATAAGGTCATGGCTAAGTAACAGGCAACAGAGCCTGTTACTTAGCCTTAAATCCAAATGGAGTCGTAATTAGTGGGGTGCCACAGGATCAGTATTATGAACATTGTTGTTTTAATATATATCAGTGACTTGGATAGTGGAATTAGTAGTGATGTTAGTAAATTTGCGGATGAAACAAAGATAAGTAGATTAATTAGGTCAGAATCGAATGCCATCGCCTTGCAGGCAGATTTAGATAAGATGAATGAATGGATGGGCAGATGGCAAATGCAGTTTAATATCAACAAATGCAAAGTACTTAGCGTAGGTAGAGGAAACCCACACAGTAGGTACACAATAAACAACCAAACTCTGGTAAGTTCAGAGTACGAAAAAGATTTAGGAGTTATAGTTAGGTCTGATATCCATCTAGGAAAGCAATGCATAGAGACCAGAAACAAGGCAAATAAGGTATTAGGATTAATTTTTAGGAATTTTTTAAAGTAGAAGGACTGAAATAATATTAAAGTTATATTTGGCTGTGCAGTTCTGGTCCCTACATTACAAGAAAGATATAGGTCTATTATAATCAGTACAGAGGAGAATGACTAAAAGGATACAGAGGATGAGGACTATTCCTTACAAGGCAAGATTGAAGCTGTTAAATTTACATTCTTTAGAGAGATGTAGGTTAAGAGGGGACCTGATAGAAGTCTTTAAGTGGTATAAGGGTTATAACAAGGGGGGAATATAAGCAAAATTCTTAGGATCAGCAACCTGGATAAAACAAGAAATAACAGGTTCAAACTTGAAAAATTTAGGTTTAAGAAAGAGATAGGAAGAAATTGGTTCTCAAATAGAGTGGTAGACTCGGTAATCATGTTGTTAGTGCTAAGACATTAAGGAGGTTTAAGAGAAGATTAGACGGGTTATGGATGGGGATGATAGGTGGAAATAGGCTGGTATATTTCATACAGGGACTGACACGTGTAAGCCTGGTCGCTTCTTGCAGCTTCCCTTATTTCTTATGTTATTATATTGCAATGTCTCTTGGTGCTGCTGTATACTATATATGTATGCTATAGGATAGTGATAACTTTTGTGTGATCTCTTAATGCAACTAACCATGTGTTCTGTCTTGTAAAGCATTTGTGTTTGATAAACTCCTCGATGATGCCAAATGTCCGTGCAGGGATGGGAAAACGTAACGTAAACAACACGAAGTTAACTGCTTAAGGAAGAAATACGTAATAAAAACAGAGTAAGATGTGTTACAAAAACAAAAGTTGCAACACAAGTAACTTCGTCTCATCACACAGTATTCTGTACTTGAGTCACAAAGAGCGACGATCATTCCAATTCGAAAATCTTGCTCTTTGCACGAAACAGAATCTATGCACTACACTTACTCGTACTCTAATGAAACTTTAACACACACACACACACACACACACACACACAAGTGCCACAACTCAGCCAACAGGGAGGGCGCACCAGGACGGCCATTGATGGTGGGGGTGTCTGGCCATAATCACTCGTTTTACCCTCCATGAACTGTGTGAAGCCCCGGCCCATCATCACTACTATCTGTGACTGCACCCTTACTGCAGCCGCTCATTCAAACTCAGCCCATCTGGAAGGTGAGCGCAAATAAGTTTCCTGAGAGAGAGAGAGAGAGAGAGAGAGAGAGAGAGAGAGAGAGAGAGAGAGAGAGAGAGAGAGAGAGAGAGAAAGCTAACCGGGCAATCCTAGTTCCCTAATTTTGTCATGGTAGTAGTATCGCCATGAAAGTTTCACTTATCATCACAAGTTACATTCCAAGTCTCCATCGGGCATATCAACCCACGGAAACTACGATATGGGATATGAAACTTTGTGGCCTGGTCACACAGTACCCAAGACCGCGAGAGGCTACCGCCATGACAGCCTGACCCTCCCGCCGCATCCCTTGATTCCGCAGCACAGCACACTGCACACGTCACTGCCTCATCCTCACCCTGGCCAGGAGTGTACTCACCTCTCTGCAGCACGGCTCGGCGATTTCCTGCTCCAGCCGCCTCACGGAAAGACGTAGGTACGAAAAATTGACGGACGCACACATCCACACTACACCAGTCATCACTGTCACATTTTGACACTGTCGCTTGTTACATTTGACACTGTCGCTTCTTGCTTGATGGCCTAGAGGGCGCGAATTTCGAATGGAGGATCATGTGGGATTTCAATTCATCTTACCGTCTATTACTACCAAGGACTCTCTATATATATATATATGAAGATGCCATGGAACAAAAAATGTAAAGAAACAAAATTAAATAAAAAAAAAAAAAATAAAAAAAAAAAAATAAAAAAAAAAATATATATATATATATATATATATATATATATATATATATATATATATATATATATATATATATATATATATATATATATATATATATATATATATATATATATATATATATATATATATATATATATATATATATATATATATATTAAACAACTCCATTTTGTAGCGATCACAAGAAATAAAAAAAATAAAAAAAATAGCAAGAGATTGCCTCTCTATATATATAAAGATGCCATGGAACAAAAAAGGTAAAGAAACAAAATAAAATAAAAAATATTATATATATATATATATATATATATATATATATATATATATATATATATATATATATATATATATATATATATATATATATATATATATAACAACTCCATTTTGTAGCGATCACAAGAAATAAAAAAAAATAAAAAAAAATAGCAAGAGATTGCCTTAAAGGAGTGGTTCTTAAACTTTTTTGTTTGGGGGATGGGCTGGCCCAAATTCCTATCCAAATTGACCATGGTGACCTATATACCTTCATAAACGCTCTTTTATTTAAGGTTTAAATTATATTTGAAAGACAAGAGCAGATGTAGGTTTTTTTTTATTTTTTTTATTTATTTTTTTTTACCTCAATAAAATTGTCTTTATGATTTGCTAAGCCTTAGATGTTAATGACTTACGTATTCTATACACAGGATTGATACTTTGATAACATTTTGATAGATATGTTGGGGAAAAATCTGTGCACATATCCTTGATGACGCATTCAAATGGCTTGGCGACCTAACTTTGGGTCACGACCCAGGGATTAAGAACTACTGCCTTAAAGGAACGATAACGTCTTGAATTAGATTATTTCATGTAATTCATTATGTTATTGTAATCCAGAACGTAAGGAAAAAAAAATATATATATATATATATATATATATATATATATATATATATATATATATATATATATATATATATATATATATATATATATATATATGTGTGTGTGTGTGTGTGTGTGTGTGTAAGGCAATATCTTTCAGTTCTTTGTAGTAATCCCTAGTGTTTTTAAAAATGAATTACTAAGACTCCTGCAGAGCCAATGTAAAGTGGAACGTGACTGTCTGGGAGGGTTAATGATGGATTGATTGTGTATTGGCCTTGGTACAATACCAAGAATACATTTCATTTCATAAATAGGTATGAGATTTTACTTCAACGAGCCGGAAGCTCTTATATGAACTTTAATGATGAAACAGAAAGAGAGAGAGAGAGAGAGAGAGAGAGAGAGAGAGAGAGAGAGAGAGAGAATGCTTTAATGATGAAACATGTCTGCTTATCTTACCTCCACTTTCTCTCTAGTCTCGTCATTTTTCACCTTCTTGTAGAATAGTTCTTCATCCTTAACAGCAAAGGGTCTACATGCCTTGCGGAAGTTGGCTTTTTCCCCTTTGGTACATACAGTAGGGGGCCACACACCCTTCAGAAGATACTGATATATGAAGTCAAATGGCACGTGCGGCACTGTCAACAACACTCAGGACACTGGCAGCAAACTGTAAAGTTCAATTACCTCTTTGGTTCGGTCTGTTTCGTTCCGCAATCTCAGTTTCAAATGCGTAGACGAGCACGTTCGAGCCCACAAAGGATATTCGAATTGGAATTGAATTCACGAAATTCGTTTCTATGTCTCATTACCTCCTCCTCCTTCCTTAAGTGTGGGAGTACTTATTTCACAGGAGAGAGTACATTTGCCATATGGAATAATGACTGGGGGATTACCTTTACCATAATGAATTTGTACTGGGGAGTACTTATTTTGGGGGAGTGCTTATCCAATATGACACCGGAAACGCCAGAGTGACTACCGATGCCGAGGGTAAGTGGGTTTGGCCCACGACGCGGCAAATCACCCCGACGGCCCCCACTCCAACGGGATAGAGAACCCGAAAGAGCAGGAAGACTCCGGATCAGTGAAGCTGTTAAGGGCTCCAAAGCCTGGCGGAACCCCATAGCTCTATGAACGTTTGATAAGGGAGGATGGAATAATGCCCAACTCCCCGCCTCACATTCATCTCGTGGGGAAGTACTTTAGCTGTAGGCCCAATCCTGCCTTTACGGTCAGGCTTGTTCCTACGTTACCAGCGGGTGCCACTAGGAGGCACACTTCCCCCATAACTAAGTCTCAAGGAGGGTTTTCACGTCACTCGGGGAGTCATGGCATGACACCATCCCGGGCCCTCCAGGAGTCATAGTTACTCCCGCCATAAAGTGCTATTCATGCTTAAAAGCATGAGTACTTTATGTCGAGAAACAGAAAAAAAATACCATAAAAAAATACACAAACGCTAGTATACAAGGAAAGCCCGTATACGCGGAAACATAACTATATTACTGGAAAAGCGTTTTTTTATTTATTTGTTTTTTTTAGCGTGTTAGTCACCAAAACTCTTAATAACATGGAAATCATATTATATGGCAATACAAAACAACACTACGAAAAACGTATCAAAAACGCTCAAAACGCATGCAAAACACCCTTGACGTTGAAACAAAAAAAAATTACCAAAACATGAGTATTCTGAATGTTTTTGAGATTGTTATATAGAAAAACACCAAAATGCATGCAAAGTATCCTATATAAGGAACCGAAAAGATATTACGAGTAACGTGTACTATAAGTGTTTTTGATCTTCTTAGGTACCAAAACGCGAAAACGCATGAATAACACTTTATATCCACAAACACAACAACATCACCAATGACATGTATTTTGAGTGTATTTCACATAGTTAGGTACCAAAACGACAAAATGCATGCAAAGCACCCTAAACAGGGAAAGGGAACGAGGTTTCTAGAAGCGTTTGTTTTGAGTGTTTTAACGCTAAAAAGCATAGAAATCACCCAAAATAGGAATACAAAACAATATTACCAATAGCGTCTCTTTTCGGTGTTTTCGAGCTACTTACGCAGCAAAACACTAAAACGTACACAGAACACCCTTTATGGAGAAAAGAATAACGTTACTAAAAATATATATTTTAAGTATCTTTGAGCTAGTTACGTAGAAAAACGTCAAAATGTATGAAAAGTACCCTTCATGGGGAAGCGAAAAGACATTACAAGAAACGTGTATTAAGTTTTTTTTTTTTTTTCTTAGGTACAAAAACGGAAAAAAAACAAAAAAAAGAAAACTCTATTTGGAGAAACTGAATAACATTACAAAAAAAAAAAAAAGAAAAAAAGTATATTTTGAGTGTGTTTCACATTATATGTACCAAAACGCCAAAATGCATACAAAGCACCTTAAATGAAGAAAAAAAAATAATTCCTGAAACGTGTCTTTTGAATGTTTATGAACGTGTTAGGCACCAGGACGCTAAAAGAATATGGGTATCACGTAATATGGGAATACAAAAACAATATTATAAAAAACGAATCTTTTGAGTGTTTTTTGAGCTTACTATGTACCAAAACACTAAAAAGCATGCGCACTTTTTAGAGAAAGAGAAGAACATTACAAAAAAAAAATTGAGCTTATTATATACAAAAAGGCTAAAATGCATGGAAAGTACCCTATATGGGAAAGCAAAATGAAATTACGAGGAACGTGTATTACTACTGTTTTCAGCTTAGGTAAAAAAATAAAACGCATGAATAGCGTTCTATATGGAGAAACAAAACAGTATGAGCAAAAATTTGTATTTTATTCTATTTCCCATTGTTAGCTACCAAAATACTAAAATGCATGCAAAGCACCCTATATGGGGAACGGAAACGAGATTTCCAGAAACGTGTCTTTTGACTGTTTTTGTGTGTGCTAGGAACAAAACCTTAACAAGCATGGAAAACACAATAGTATGATAGAAAACATTACCAAAAACGTGTTCTGAGTGTTATTGATTGTTTTACGTACCAAAAAAACTCAAACGCATGCAAAACTTTCTTCATGGAGAAACAGAATAACATTACAAAAAAAAAAATAAATAAATATTTTGAGAAATTTTTTAGCTTGTTACGTAGAAAAACACACACATGCATGCAAAGTACCCTATACGGGGACAGGAAAAAAACATTTCAAGAAACGTGTATTAAGTGTTTTTGAGCTTCCTTGGTACCAACACGCTAAAACACATGAATAGCAATCAAAATGGAGAGAAGAAAAATCACTAATATAAAGGCGTATTTTTAGTGTATTTCACCTTTGTTAAGTATCTTAACATGCAAAACACAATATATGGAGAAAAGAAACGATAAATCCAGAAACTTGTCTTTTCAGTGTTTATGAGCATGTTAGACATTAAAACGATAAAAAGCATGAAAAGAAAGCACCATATATATGGGGAAACAACGCAAGATAACCAAAATCGTGTCTTTTTGAGTGTTTTGAGATACTTACTTATCAAAATGATAAAAAGGCATTCAAAACACCCTCTATAGAGATAAAGAATAACATTAACAAAAACAACTATTTTGAGTGTTTTGAGATTCTTGCGTACAAAAAAAAAAAAAAGCCATACTGCATGGAAACTACAGTATAGGGGGAACCGAAAAATTATTACGAAAAATATTTATTATGAGTGTGATTGAGCTTCTTAGGTACTGAAACGCTAAAATGCATGAATATTACTATATATGAAGAAACAAGACAGTATATTTCACATTTTGAGTACTATGACACAAAAATGTATGCAATGCATTTTTGCATAATATATGGGAAAAGAAAACGAAAATAACAGAAACCTGTCTTTTGAGTGTTTATGAGGCATCAAAACACTAAAAAAAAACATGAAAAGCACCTGATATGAGAGTAGAAAACAACTTTACCGAAAAAAAGTGTATTTTGAATTTTTTTTTTTCATCTTTTTACGGACCGAAACGCTAGAACGCATGAAAAACACCCTTTATGAAGGAAAAGAGAAAAAAAAAAAACATGACCGAAAAACATGTATTTTGAGAATTTTTGACATAACGTAAAAAAAAAAAAAAACGGAAAAATACATGCAAAGTAACCAGTAAGAGGAAACGAAAGTTTATTACGAAAATGTATGTATTTTACGTTATTAGGTAAGAACACCCTATATGGAGAAAAGGAAACGAGATTTCCAGAAACGTGACTTTTCAGTGTTTATCTGCGTATAAGGTACCAAAACACACACAAAAGAAAAAAAAAACTGAAATCTTCCTATATGAGGAAAGAAAACAATATTAACAAATACGTGTCTGTTGAGTATTTTTTAACTACTTACGTACCAAAACGCTAAAACGCATACAAAACAACTTGTATTGAGAAAGACAAATAATAATAACATAAAAAAAAACAGTGTTTTTGAGCTTGCTATTCAGAAAAAAAAAACGTCAAGTTGCATCTTAAATACTCTATATGGGGAAACAAAAAGACGTTTAGAGAAACATGTATTAAGAGCGTTTTTGAGCTTCTTACATATTAAAACGCTAAAAGGCATGGATAGCACTCTGTATGGAAATACAAAAGCAACATTACAAAAAAAAAAAAGAGTGTTTTGAGTGTATTTCACATTGTTAGGTACCAAAACGCCCAAATGCATGCAAAGCACCCAAAATGGGGAAAAGGAAACGATATTTCCATAAACGTATCTTTTCGGTGTTTATGAGCCTGCTAGGCACCAAAACGGAAAAAAAAAGCATAGAAGCACCCTATATAGAAAAACAACAACAAGAACAGAAAAGCAAAAAAAGTAACTTTTCAGTGTTTTGAACTATTTACGTACCAAAACGCTAAAACGCATGCAAAATACCTTTTATGGAGAAAAAAGAAGAATATAATAATAATAATAACAATAATAATACCAAGAACAAATATCTTGAGTGCTTTTGAAATTGTTACATACAAAAACGCCAAAATGAATGTAAAGTATCATATATAAAAAAAAAGGAAAAGACATTACGAGAAATGTATATTTTGTGTGTTTTTATCTTTTTAGGTGCGAAAACGTAAAAACGTACAAATCACACTCTATTAGGCGAAACAAAACAACATTACTAAAAACTTGAATTTTGAGTGTCACATTGATAGGTACCAAAACGCCAAAATGCAAGCAAAGCACCCAATATGAGGAAAGGAAAAGAAATTTACAGAAACGCGTCTTTTGAGTGTTTATGAGCGTGCTAGGCACCAAAACGATAAAAATCATCGAAAGCACACTATATAGGAAAATAAAACAACATTATTAAAAACGTCTCTTTTCCTTTTTTTTTTTTTTTGAGCTACGTAAGTACCAAAACACTAAAAGACACACACACACACACACACACACACACACACACACACACACACACACACACTCACACACACACACACACACACACACACACACACACACACACAATCTTTATGGAGAAACAGTATAACTCTATCACAAAACATTTTATTTCAGTATTTTTGAGCTTTTCAAGTAGAAAAATGCCAATATTCATGCAAAGTTCTCAATACGGGGAAACGAAAAGATATTACAAGAAATGTGTTATGAGAGTTTTTGATTTTTTTAGGCACCAGATTCTGAAACGCATGAACAGCAATCTATATCGAGAAACACAACTTAATTACCAAAAAGGAGTATTTTGAGTTTTTTTTTCACATTATTAGGTGCAAAAAGGATAAGATCCATCCAAATTCATCTATAAGAGGATACGAAACGACATTATCAGAAATGAGTCTTTTGAATATTTTTGAGCGTGATAGGTATCAATACGCTAAAAAGCTTGGAAATCACCTGTTATGGGAACACAAAAGAACATTACGAAAGACGTGTGTTTTGAGTGCTTTTGTACTTCTTACTTACCGAAACGCTAAAACGCATGCAAAACACACTTTTTTTTTTTTTTTGAGAAACATAATGACATTACAAAAAAAAAATTTTTTTTTTTTGAGCTTTCGATGTAGAAAAAAAAAAAAACGCCAAAAAAAGCATGCAGAGTTCCCTATATGGAAGAGACGAAAAGAGAATTCGAGAAACGTGTATTATGAGTGATTTTGAGTTTCTGAGGTACCAAAATATGTTGCTGAAGCAGAACAACATATATATATATATATATATATATATATATATATATATATATATATATATATATATATATATATATATATATATATATATATATATATATATATATATATATATATATATATATATATATATATATATATATATATATATATATATATATATATATATATATATATATATATATATATATATATATATATATATATATATATATATATATATATATATATATATATTGTTTCTTTCATTCTTTTTTTTTTGCAACCCCATATGCCGCCAACCGATGTCAGTCTCGTGTTATAGCTGTGGTCGTTCTTGTGTTGGTGGTCGTGGTGATGGTGGTGGTGGTGGCACTGGTGGTGGTAGTGGCGTTTGTGGTGCGTATATGCGGGGTAGAAAGGAAGATTTAGCTGTCGCAGCCATCTTTTTTTTTACTGGCGTTAACATGACACAGTTTATCCCAGACCTCGTACTCACCCGCATCTGCCTGTCATTATATATATTTTTTTTTTCATCCTTATTGTCTTTTTCTTTTTCTTTTTTTCTTTTTAACAGTCTTTTTTTTTTGTTTTTTCCTGGTGTTGAAATGCTGCGGTGTGGATGTTACTCTTTTATGATTGTTTTTGCTTGTTGTAGTAGTTGTTGTTGTTGTTGTTGTTGTTGCTGTTGTTCTTGTTTGGTGTTATTGCATGTTTGTACTCTTTATTATTCCTGCTAATGTGATTTTAAGGGCTGTGTTTTGTTGTTGTTGTTGTTGTTGTTGCTGGTTTTATTGCACTCGTTTTTTGCTGTTGCTTCCTTTGCCGTCGATGTTTACGCTACCGTTCTCGTTCTTGTCACTGACAGCCGGTGCAGCATTTCCATCAACTTATAGGAATGACAAACACAATATTTTGTTACTTGAACAGTGATTCATTCAGTCGTATGCAATGCACAATGCCTTGTTGAAGTGTTCAAAATTAATAAAAAATGTTTTTAGGTCTTCTTTTTTATGTAGGAAGGATACTGGCCAAGGGCAACAAAAATCTAATAAAAAAAAATGCCCACTGAAATGCCAGTCAAATAAAAGGGTCAAAGCAGTGGTCAAAAACTGGTGGATAAGTGTCTTGAAACCTCCCTCTTGAAGGAATTCAAGTCATAGGAAGGTGGAAATACAGAAGAAGGCAGGGAGTTCCAGAGTTTACCAGAGAAAGGGATGAATGATTGAGAATACTGGTTAACTCTTGCGTTAGAGAGGTGGACAGAATAGGGGTGAGAGAAAGAAGAAAGTCTTGTGCAGCGAGGCCGCGGAAGGAGGGGAGGCATGCAGTTAGCAAGATCAGAAGAGCAGTTGGCATGAAAATAGCGGTAGAAGACAGCTAGATATGCAACATTGCGGCGGTGAGAGAGGGGCTGAAGACAGTCAGTTACAGGAGAGGAGTTGATGAGACGAAAAGCTTTTGATTCCACCCTGTCTAGAAGAGCAGTATGAGTGGAACCCCCCAGACATGTGAAGCATACTCCATACATGGACGGATAAGGCCCTTGTACAGAGTTAGCAGCTGGCGGGGGGTGAGAAAAACTGGCGGAGACGTCTCAGAACACTTAACTTCATAGAAGCTGTTTTAGCTAGAGATGAGATGTGAAGTTTCCAGTTCAGATTATAAGTAAAGGACAGACCGAGGATGTTCAGTGTAGAAGAGGGGGACAGTTGAGTGTCATTGAAGAAGAAGGGATAGTTGTCTGGAAGATTGTGTCGAGTTGATAGATGGAGGAATTGAGTTTTTGAGGCATTGAACAAAACCAAGTTTGCTCTGCCCCAATCAGAAATTTTAGAAAGATCAGAAGTCAGGCGTTCTGTGGCTTCCCTGCGTGATATGTTTACCTCCTGAAGGGTTGGACGTCTATGAAAAGACGTGGAAAAGTGCAGGGTGGTATCATCAGCACAGGAGTGGATAGGACAAGAAGTTTGGTTTAGAAGATCATTAATAAATAATAAGAAGAGAGTGGGTGACAGGACAGAACCCTGAGGAACACCACTGTTAATAGATTTAGGAAAAGAACAGTGAACGTCTACCACAGCAGCAATAGAACGGTCAGAAAGGAAACTTGAGATGAAGTTACAGATAGAAGGAAAGAAACCGTAGGAGGGTAGTTTGGAAATCAAAGCTTTGTGCCAGACTCTATCAAAGGCTTTTGATATGTCCAAGGCAACAGCAAAAGTTTCACCAAAGTCTCTAAAAGAGGATGACCAAGACTCAGTAAGGAAAGCCAGAAGATTACCAGTAGAGCGGCCTTGACGGAACCCATACTGGCGATCAGATAGAAGGTTGTGAAGTGATAGATGTTTAAGAATCTTCCTGTTGAGGATAGATTCAAAAAATTTAGATAAGCAGGAAATTAAAGCAATAGGACAATAGTTTGAGGGATTAGAGCGGTCACTCTTTTTAGGAACAGGTTGAATGTAGGCAAACTTCCAGCAAGAAGGAAAGGTAGATGTTGACAGACAGAGCTGAAAAAGTTTGACTAGGCAAAGTGCAAGCACGGAGGCACAGTTTCGGAGAACAATAGGAGGGACCCCATCAGGTCCATAAGCCTTCCGAGGGTTTAGACCAGCGAGGGCATGGAAAACATCATTACGAAGAATTTTAATACGTGGCATGAAGTAGTCAGAGGGTGGAGGAGAGGGAGGAACAAGCCCAGAATCATCCAAGGTAGAGTTTTTAGCAAAGGTTTGAGCAAAGAGTTCAGCTTTAGAAATAGATGTGATAGCAGTGGTGCCATCTGGGTGAAGTAGAGGAGGGAAAGAAGAAGAAGCAAAGTTATTGGAGATATTTTTGGCTAGATGCCAGAAACCACGAGGGGAGTTAGATCTTGAAAGGTTTTGACATTTTCTGTTAATGAAAGAATTTTTGGCTAGTTGGAGAACAGACTTGGCATGGTTCCGGGCAGAAATATAAAGTGCATGAGATTCTGGTGATGGAAGGCTTAAGTACCTTTTGTGGGCCACTTCTCTATCATGTATAGCATGAGAACAAGCTGTGTTAAACCAAGGTTTAGAAGGTTTAGGACGAGAAAAATAGTGAGGATTGTACGCCTCCATGCCAGACACTATCACCTCTGTTATGCGCTCAGCACACAAAGACGGGTCTCTGACACGGAAGCAGTAGTCATTCCAAGGAAAATCAGCAAAATACCTCCTCAGGTCCCCCCAACTAGCAGAGGCAAAACGCCAGAGGCACCTTCGCTTAGGGGGATCCTGAGGAGGGATTGGAGTGATAGGACAAGATAAAGATATGAGATTGTGATCGGAGGAGCCCAACGGAGAAGAAAGGGTGACAGCATAAGCAGAAGGATTAGAGGTCAAGAAAAGGTCAAGAATGTTGGGCGTATCTCCAAGACAGTCAGGAATACGAGTAGGGTGTTGCACCAATTGCTCTAGGTCATGGAGGATAGCAAAGTTGTAGGCTAGTTCACCAGGATGGTCAGTGAAGGGAGAGGAAAGCCAAAGCTGGTGGTGAACATTGAAGTCTCCAAGAATGGAGATCTCTGCAAAAGAGAAGAGGGTCAGAATGTGCTCCACTTTGGAAGTTAAGTAGTCAAAGAATTTCTTATAGTCAGAGGAGTTAGGAGAGAGGTATACAGCACAGATAAATTTAGTATGAGAATGACTCTGTAGTCGTAGCCAGATAGTAGAAAACTCGGAAGATTCAAGAGCGTGGGCACAAGAGCAGGTTAAGTCATTGCGCACATAAACGCAGCATCCAGCTTTGGATCGATAATGAGGATAGAGAAAGTAGGAGGGAACAGAAAAGGGGCTACTGTCAGTTGCCTCAGACACCTGAGTTTCAGTGAGGAAAAGAAGATGAGGTTTAGAAGAGGAGAGGTGCTGTTCTACAGATTGAAAATTAGATCTTAGACCGCGAATGTTGCAGAAGTTAATGAAGAAAAAGTTGAGGGGGGTGTCAAGACACTTAGGGTCGTCGACGGATAGGCAGTCCGACCTGGGGACATTTATGGTCCCCTCCCCAGATGGGGACTCCGAGGCTGGTGTAGGAGTCGCCATGATTTTAAAATTTTTGAGTGAAGGGTGTGTGTGTTATTAGGTGCTTGTAGTTTTGTGTGGAGGAAGAGAGTTGTCTTTAGAGGGCAGGCTGTGACTGCCCCTTGTGTTATGAGACACAAAGGGAAACGTTCAGTGAGGTCACAGCTGGGTTTAACGATAAGTTCACAGCACCCCCTGAACAGTGCTTTAGACCTCACTGGGAGTAATTATCGTTTCGGCAGGTGTCTACTGGTTTATCTGCAAAATTTGTGTCAGTGACCAGAGAAGTTTTGAAAAAAAAAAGTATATCGTAGCTATTGCTGAATTGAAATAAATGATCAACGGAGAATATTTCTAGGCAAGTTATGTGGCATTATTAAAAGCTTGCTCCTTATATGTTATTTTATATCAAGGTTAATATTTAATCAACAGGTCACCAGCACACAGCAAACAAGAATGTGGACCCTAGTTTCAGACTCTCATAAGAAATAATAATATAATAATTATATATCTATATATAATCACTGTCTTTGCTCCTTTAAGGAACATTTCAGTCCCTCCTCCCTGAATACTATTTTGTATATAATTTTTAGTCTAAGCTCTTTTCTTAACGTAATGACCTTCATCCAAGGAATGTCCTTAATTCACTGTCCTTAATAAAGAATGCCTTCTCAATCTACTGTGCTTAATTCAGGCTATTTTCTTAATCTGCAATCCTTAATCCAGACAATTATTTCATCCAGTATCTTTAATCCAGATTATTTATTTAGTCCAGTGTCCTTGATCCAGAATATTTCATAAATCATCATTAATCAAGACAATTTATTTAATCCACTATCCGTAAATGTAGACTTTTCATAATCTGCTATCCTTAATCCATACTATTTCCGTAATTTAACATCCTTAATACAGACTATTTCTTTTATCCATCCTTTATCCTTAATCCAGACTACTTTCTTAATCCACCATCTTTAATCCTTAAATTGGGGACAGAAAGAGACATCATAATACAAGGCGAAAATCTAAATACAAAGGTATACAGTGTAATGAATGACAATACAGTGATGTGAAATGTTACAGCACAGGAAAGCGGTACATTATGTATTACAGCAAACTTAACAAACTCCAAAAAGCACGCCAAGATTTGACTTGCCGGAGAATGATGGCTCTGGGCAGGAGAAGGCTCTCTCTCTCTCTCTCTCTGGATCAAAGAGAAAAGAAGACAAGAAAAAGAGAAAGCACTAACTATAGTAGAAGAGAGTAGATTAGAGGAGAGAAGAGAAGAGAACGGGAGAAGAAAGGAGAGGAGAGGAGAGAAGAGGAGAGGAGAGGAGAGGAGAGGATTCTAGAGAAGATAGAGAAAAGAGAATAAAAAAATAGGAGAAGATGAGAGTAAAGGAGAGGAGAGGAGAGAAGAGAAGAGAAGGGAAGAGAAGAGAAGAGAAGAGGAGAGGAGAGGAGAGGAGAGAAGAGAAGAGAAGAGAAGAGAAAAGGAGAGAAAGAAAAGAAGAGAGGAGATGAGAGATTCGATTAAAGGAGAGGAGAGGAGAGAAGAGAGGAGAAGAGAGGAGAGGAGACGAGAGTAAAGAGGAGAGGAGAGAAAACAGTAGAAAAAAGTGGATAGAGGAGAGGAAAGAGGAGGAGAGAGGAGAGGAGAGGAGAGGAGAGGAAAGGAGAGGAGAGGGTAGAAGAAAATGGAGAGTCGAGGAGAGGAGAGGGGAGAGGAAAGGAGAGAGGAAGAGAAAGGAGAGGAGAGAGGAGAGGAGATGAGAGGAGAGGAGAGGAGAGGAGAGGAGAGGAGAGGAGAAAGGAGAGGAGAGGGGAGGAGAGGACAGGAGAAGAGAGGAGATGAGAGAAGGGGAGAGAAGAGAAGAGAAGAGAGAGAAAATTTCATTTAATATGAAGGTAAGGAAGGGGAAGAGAAGATAAGAGGAGTGAAGAGGAGAAAAGTTAAGAAAAGTTATGAGGAGAGAAGAGAAGAGAAGAGGAAAGAAGAAAAGAGGAGAGGAGAGGAGAGGAGAGGAGAGAAGAAAAGAGAAGAGAAGAGAAGAGAAGAGAAGAGAAGAGAGAGAAAACAGGAGAGGAAAGAGGATATGAGAGGAGAGGAGAGGAGAGGAGATAAGAGAAAAGAAAAGGGAGAAAAAAGAAGAGGACATAGGAGACGAGAGAGAAGAGGAAAAGAGAGAGACGAAGAGAGGAGAAAAGATAAGAGAAGAAATGAGAGAAAAAAAAATAGGAGAGAAAAGAGGAGAGGAAAGGAGAGAAGAGAGCAGAGGAGAGGAGAGGAGAAAAGAGGAAAGAGGAGAGGAGATAGGAGAGGAGAGAGGAGAGGAGAGGAGAGGAGAGGAGAGAAGAAGGGAGAGGAGAGGAGAAGAGAGGAGAAAAGAGAGAAGAGGAGAGAGGAGAGGAGAGAAGAGAGGAGAGGAGAGGAGAGAAAAGTGGAGAGGAGAGAAGAGGAGAAAGTAAAGGAGAGGAGAGGAGAGGAGAAAGGAGAGGAGAGGAGAGGAGAGAGGAGAGGACAGGAGAGGAGAGAAGAGAGGAGAGGAAAGGAGAGATGAGAGAAGAGAAAGGAACGGAAAGGAGAGAGGAGAAGAGAGAGCGACAGCCGGAGCCAGAGCGAGAGTGAGCGAGAGCTTTCTCCTGTCGTCATCATTCTACCCGACAAGTGAAATTTTGGCGCGCTTTTTGAGTTCCTTGTGTTGCTCTAATATTTTCTGTACCACTTCCATGTGCTGTAGTATTTCACATCACAATCTCCTCATTCATTATTTACTTCTGCATTTAGATTTTCGCCGTGCATGATGTTTATTTTTTGTCCGCAGTTTAAGTGTTAATTGAGACTACTTTCTTAATCCATTATCGTTAATCCAGACTGTTTTTAATGCTCTTTCGTTAATCTCGAGTGTTTTTAATCCTCTACTCTTAATCCAGATTATTTTCTTAATCTAATCTCTTTAATTTCGGCTATTTTCTTAATTCAGTATCCTTAATCGATACTATTTTCTTAGTCCACTAGCCTTAATTCCGACTATTTTTCTAATCCAGTATCTTTAATTTAGAGTTTTGTTCTAATCCACTATCCTTAATTTTAACTATTTTCCTAATCCATTATCCTTAATCCAGACTTTTCCGTTAATGTACTATTATTCTCGTGAATTTCTTTACAATAATAATAATAGTAATAATATTTTCTTAAACCACTATCCTTAATCCAGACTATTTTCTTCATTTAACATCCTTAATCCGAAACACTTTGTCTAATGTCCTTAATCCACATTATTTCTGTACCCAGGTCACTACTCCTATTTTCTTTTTGTGAGCTACATTTCTGCAGGCTTTTTAATATTTTTTTTTCCTTCTGCTGATCTCCATGATACATAAAAAAAAAAAAAAAAAAAAATATATATATATATATATATATATATATATATATATATATATATATATATATATATATATATATATATATATATATATATATATATATATATATATATATATATATATATATATATATATATATATATATATATATATATATATATATATATATATATATATATATAATAAAATAAGTAAAAAAAAAAAAAGAGGGGAGAGGGGACGCGGGAGGGCGGCTCGCTCAGTGAGGGAAGATGTCGAGGCAGAATTGTTTTCTGTTGAGCTTCAACGTCATGGTCGAATCAACATAATCTATTGCTGCTCGTAATTTACAGAGCAGCGGTCGTCCAAACACAAAGTCGAAGTCGCTAACCCCCTGGTTGGTGTTCATCTGCACTGTGAGTGTGCCGCTGCCAAACTGCAGAATGACTCGTGTCGGCAGCGCAGTCTCGCTTCCTGTCCTGCACCGCACGTTGTACCGGCCGATCTTGGTGATAGAGAATGGTATAGTAGAGCATGTGTCCAGCAGCACCATCAGCGGCTCCTCGACGCCTTGTGTTTGTGCGGCAAACGCGAACACTTTCCCTTCGCGCCCTGGCTGAGGTCTCCGCCGCAGACGTTCCGGGTGACGCAGGAACAGGGTGCTGCTACCGTCGTGATGGAAGTCCTGCCGCATCTCAGCTTCCTGCAGGCGGCTCATGGACAGCACTATCACGTCGTTGCGAGAGCTGATCTCCGCCTCCTTTGGAAACACCAACATGGGCGTATTGACCGCAAGGCCGTCCTTCAGCACCAACAGTACCTCGTCGAGCATGATCACGTCCAGCAACAGGATGCCATTCCAGGTAGAGAAGAGTATTTTTTCTGTCTTCTCGCGGCCCGTGAGGAGGCCCGCTCTCTTAGCCAGTGACAGGAACATGATGCTGGCTGAGGCGCCGGTGTCAAAAAAGACAAGACATGGATGGCCGCGCACGGTCGCATCCGTCATGTGTCCTTCCTCAAGATGAACACGGCAGTACTCGCTCACACTCCTCTTCTTTTTGACTCTTTCGGCCTCCACCTTCAGCTTCAGCACGTTGCTGCTGTCCCCCCCTCCCCTCTTCCTGAGGTGATCAAGGATACGCTTATAATTCTCCAGCGGCCTCCTCTTCTTTGGCTCTTTCTCTTCTCCCTTCCCCTTTTTCGCTTGGGTTTCATGTTCCTCCTTGTCCTGCCTCTTCCTTTTCTTGGCCTGTGTGTCATGTTTCTCCTTGTCCTGCCTCTTCACTTTCTTTGCCTGGGTGTCATCTTCCTCCTTGTCCTGCCTCTTTCTTTTCTTGGCCAGACTGTCATGTTCCTCCTTGTCGTGCAACTTCTTCGTGACCTGGGTGTCATGGTCCTCTTTGCCCTGCCCCTTTCTCTTCTTGGCCTGGCTATCATGGTCTTTAATACTCTTACCTTTCCTCTTCTTGGCCTGGCTCTCACGTTTCTCCGTGCTGCTCTTTTTGGCCTGTTCCTCGTAGTCTTCATTATCCTTCTTGTTCCATTTCTTGATGCAGTCCTTAATCCGTTTACAGCACTCCATATTCCACCCTTTCCTTCGGTTTTTTCTGCCTTCTCCCTTGGTGTTTTTGTGTTGGTTCTCGTGATCTTCCTTGTCCTTGCTTTTCTCTTCCTGCTTCTCGTGATCCTCCGTGCCCTTCTTCGTCTTCCTGTTCTGCTTCTCTTGGTCGTCTGTGTCCTTCTTCGTGTTCTTGTACTGCTTCTCGTGGTCCTCCGTGTCTTTCTTGGTCTTCTCGTTCTGGTTTTCATCGCCCTCCATGTCCTGCTTCTTCCTCTTCTTGTTGGGGTCTATAATCGGATACAAATATTCCATCCTCATCCGCGTCTTGGTTTTTAAGTTATTCCTCTGCTTTTTGGGTTCCATACCCCTTTCAGTGTTTGTTTTCTTATGACCGGTGCAGTCTTGGAGGTTTTCCAAGCTCCTCCTCTTGCTGTGGTGCTTGGTCTGTTTCATTTTCTCCGTGTTCTTCTCACCGATTGTCTCGTGAGCGTCCATTGACTGTTGTTTCTTGTTCTTCTTGTTGAATCTTGTATTATTCAACGATGCGCCAAAATCTTCTTTAGAAAATCCAGGCACTGGCCAGTCTTACTGAAAACCTGATCTAACTGTTAGGATACCTCAGCGGTCGCTTCTGCAGCCACTCAGCAGCTTGGAGCTAAAGCACTTTGGCACCCACCAGATGGGCCAATGAAAGACCTTGGTTCTAGAATGTGATAAGGACTTTTGCCAATCAGAGACAAGAATGAAGGAAGGTATAGAATTAAGATTATTTTTCATCGGCAACAGAGATGCAACCTTTCTATTAATGATACTGAATTTTTGCCAAACCAACACTGCAATCATGAACACTCACTTCAAAACAATAGATATAATACATTTATATGATTCAGTATATTTAATTTCTATGATTTATATGATTCAGTATATTTAATATATGAATTTCTCTCAGTCAGTTATTTCTGTTATCTGAGTCTCTATCGATACACGAGCACCTGTGCTCTAATATCCCACTAACATTTTCACGCCACCACAGTCTGACAGCCATTTAGAGCCTTGGAAAACCTCGCCACAGTTAACAATTCACACAACGTAACTGACGTTTAGTTTTGGGGTCAGCTAAAATGACTTACACTGCGACATTCTCGCGTCACTGTGTAAGTTCAGTTCCGCGTTTACACATCCAAGGGAAGAAAACGAGCCGTGATCCTTACGTGCATCAGTGAGGAAGCAAGAAGAGCTGGAGCTGGATCATTGTGACCTGAGGACACAGGATGGTCATTATTTTGAACAACACTGATTAACCTCAATGTTTTATTTTGTATATATACATGTAGTGTTTTCTTCGTTTAGTGTAACATGCTTTGGTTAAATATTCTGAGTGGAAGAATCATTTCATGAGATGTGTCGCAGCACCATCTGTTGCTCACTACAAAATTACAGGAATAAGAAAAAGACGATGAAGGAAAAAAAAAAGAAAAAGTATATAGAGAAACACAGCATCAACCCTTCATCCCACTCACCACCACCATCACTTACCCCCACTGCTCTCTCTCTCTCTCTCTCTCTCTCTCTCTCTCTCTCTCTCTCTCTCTCTCTCTCTCTCTCTCTCTCTCTCTCTCTCTCTCTCTCTCTCTCTCTCTCTCTCTCTCTCTCTCTCTCTCTCTCTCTCTCTCTCTCTCTCTCTCTCTCTCTCTCTCTCTCTCTCTCTCTCTCTCTCTCTCTCTCTCTCTCTCTCTCTCTCTCTCTCTCTCTCTCTCTCTCTCTCTCTCTCGTTGATAGATATCCACAAAATTTTTATTTTTTAATTGATTAATTATTTATTTATTTATTTATTTTTTTTTTGTGTGTGTGTGTGTGTGTGTGTGTGTGTGTCGCTTCTTGTTTTTGCTTTGTTCTTGTTGTCCTTCTGCTCCCTCTTTTCTTCATTTTCCTCACTGCTCGTCCTCACTCCTCGTTCTTACTCCTCCTCCTCCTCCTCCTCCTCCTCCTCCTCCTCCTCTTCTTCCTCCTCTTTCTCCTCCTCCCTCTCCTCATCCTTCTCCTCTTCCTCCTCCTCTCCTCCCTCTCCTCCTATTCATGTAATGAATAACATGCAACTGTCAAGCCCTGATAAAGAAAAAGATCTTGGTGTCGTTGTGTCAAACGACCTAAAGCCGAGTCAATAATGCATAAAAACAGTAAAGACGGCAAATAGATTAGTAGGATTCATTGGAAGAACCTTTGAATTTAAATCAGAAAAGTTTATACTTGCCTTTTATAACTCACTGGTGCGCCCTCATATAGAATACTGTGTACAGTTTTGGTCACCATATTACAAAAAAGACATTAAAAAACTAGAGAAGATACAGCGCAGAGTCACAAAGATGATTCCAAGATTGCGTAATAAGGCGTATGAGGAACGACTGGAAGAACTAAAACTATTTAGTTTAACAAAGCGCAAGATAAGAGGAGACCTAATTGAAGTGTTCAGAATCTTTAAAGGATATAGTAACATTGATGCAATAAATATTTTGCTATTGATTATTCTAACCTAATAAGAAATAATGGATTCAAGATTATACCAAAACGTTTTAAATTCCACGAAACCAAACATTTTTTCTTTAATTGTATAGTAAATATATGGAATAAATTTTCTGCAGAAATTGTAAACAGCAGTTCTATTGAATCATTAAAAAAAATAAAATAGACAAATATCTAAAAGCAAATCCCCAACAAGCTCTCTTCTTGTCCGAGTAATTACTAAATTCACTAATAAACTCTTATTTTACAGACAAATTTTATAATAAATTGTATTTACTTTCAGATAGACGTATAGAGTTCACCGTAGGGTAAATAGTAAAACTTCCTTTCATTCTTTCCTATGAAAATTCCATGTCAGTTTTTCCATGCCAGCACAAGCTGGAGGGAGTGGTGGGTGGGGAGGAGCCTTCTGCTATGCTGTCCTGTCTCTCTTCCCTGTAGCTAGTTAGAAGTAGTTACCAAACAGCCTTGCAATGACTAAAAGGTCTGTTGCTGTTTTGCTTTTCCTTTGTATTCCTCCTCCTCCTCCTCCTCCTCCTCCTCCTCCATACACTCTACAAACGCTTGACCCAGAACCCACACACACACACACACACACACACACACACACACACACACACACACACACAGAGAGCTCACTGATGAAATAAATAAGTGAAGGGAAACCCACCAGTAGCTAAGAATTATGCATGCCAAAATATATATATGAGAGAGAGAAAAATAAATATAACAAACAAATATGAAAAACTGTTAGGTAACACGATGTAGACGATACTGATTCACTATGTAACACGATTTTCGTCTTTAACAAGCAAGTTTTATTTTTCAACTCTTTTCATTGGAAAACAACAGAAAATGTCCATTATTCATGTCAATTTTTTTTTCGTGTCTTTTAGAATAATTTTTGCCCCAAAATAGCAAAATTTTACCATTTTTTCCTGATACTGACACAGAGAACTTTTTTGCTCTTGTCTTCATTGTCGTGCTTCTACTTTGCACGATCTTGTTGCGTCCCTAATCTATAAGAGTGGCTTTTGTGGGTTCAAAGAAACGCTTTGAATTTTTTGTAATTCTTACTTAATTTCCGACAACAACGACTTCCGACAACAACGAAAAACAACGAAAATTGTTTCATATCTCTTCAAATAAATTCCATCAAATATCTGGAACACTTCACTGATTCAAATCAATTCAAATCAAATTCAATACTCAATGATAAATCACATCCTACACAAACATGGCAACTAATATTCAATGACGAACACATCCTACACGTACCCAATCCCTCTCTGTCAATGAATAACACCAACATTTTACTCTGACTGCATTACAACTGTCTGGCGCTACTTACTGGTACTGTGACAGGCGGCTAGCCCATCTTGACCCTCTCTGGCTTGACAGCTCTGTCTACCTTGTTTCTCTGCCTCTTGTTTCTTCTGTCTATTCCCGTCTCCTACATCTCATACACGTGCATACACTGTTAATTTTCCTGTAACTTTGAATAAGGTTAATTTTCGAGTAACTATATTTATTTTCTCATACTTTGATCATATGTTTCATTTTCCTATACTTTCCGTACGGTCCACTTTCAATTAACTATATTTATCTTCTTATAATTCGATCATACAGTATATTTTCCCTTAACTTTCAATAAGGTTCATTCTCAAGTAACTTTGGTAAACGCATCTTCTAATCAGGAAGAAGGTGGCGGCGATTCCTATGGTGTGCCGGCTGTCTGTGTTGTCCACGTCATCTGCTTCCGGTGACCTCTGGTTTCCTCGTATACTAATTCAGTGATAGCCACCTCTTCTTGTAATGTGGTGCTAATGTGCGGGTCTGTTAGTCTTGTGATGACTCACCGCATCTTGTTGTTCTCCTCGGTGGTCACGTCTCGTCTCTTATCTATCAGGGTGGTGGTAGCTTCTTGGTACCTGCTTTCGTGTTTATTTTTCTTCTCCATTTCTACATTCTTGTTTCATTCTTCTTTCTTCTTACGTGTTGCATTTCTTCTTGTTTCTTGGGTTACAACATGCCCTCCTTATGATCGCGCGTCCTCCCGCGGCTGGTTACTTGGCTGGATGTTCGTTCCCTCATCCGTGGAAGTGGTGCAGGGTGTGGGTTTGGAAGGCACGCTCCATGCTGCCGGAACCAGGGGAGCCATAGGTGTTCGTGGTTGTTCGTGATGTTCGTGGGCGAGGGAGCCTTCCCCCTCGCCCACGAACATCAGGGTGACCCCAACAGCCAGCACTGTCAACAGCCAGACGTACCAGTCCGGGTCCCGGCAGGCTGATGCTTTTATCAGGAACTGCAGGTTATCTTTACATTGTGTAGAGACAAAGGTACCCATCCATAACTACTGGGAAGGCACCTGTTAGCAAAATTCATAAGTTCCGAGTTTAAAAATAGAGCATTTGTGGAGAAAACAAAATATAACTTTGAATATCTTGACCAGTAAGAGGAGAGTTCAACAATCAATCATATTTTCCACAACAGTAAAATCAGTTCTGAGTATTTTCAATATGACTAGAAGTGTGATGCAGTCAGAAAACACTTAGATTTATAAAGAAATAATGGAAGGCAGGTCATCCTGCGGACATGAAAAGGTGTCGGCGGGAATCTCTCTAAAAGTTGTAAGTAGCAACCCGAGTTTGTAATGTAGTCACTCATATCAGCTTTAGGTGAACTCATCTATCTTTACTCTCTTAGATGAATAAACATTTCATTCTGCGCTCAAATAAAGTGTAGAGGGAACAACAATACTTATTTCAAACCATATAAGTAATGGCTTCCCATTATGCATAGACACAAATATTTTAATTTCATTTATATTCTCTCAATCACTTTAAGATGCAAGTTTTGAATTTTTTGTTCAAGATGAACGTTTGTTAATACTTTAAGCGTATCGCTTACTAACTGCAAATTTAACATTAACTCCTTCCTTCCTTGCTTTATGAATATACAACACTAAAGGAATTATGCATGAAATGATCTGAGTCTGCGTTGCGTGCAATGTTTTTTTTCTTTTTCTTTTTTCTTGAAATGAGTTTTTTTTTTTTCGAGCTCACTTGTACAAAATTGCAAATCCTTGCGTATGTATACGCTCAAGCTTTTCCACACGTGAATACTTGTCGAAACGATACATCTGTGGCGTCCCCCAACCTTCTGAACAGACTAATCCCCAGATAGGATTTGCAAAATTATCCTTCCCTCTTTTTCCTTTCCTCCCTGAAGAAAAAAAAGAACACTGCCATGCTGCTCGGCCAGCAGGAAGTGTGCAAGTTCGCTAGGTACAACCTGGGAGTATACAAGGGTAATATATCATAATCTGACGCGTCAGTTTCCGAGAACTAAATAATGCACAGTTATATTTCGTAACGTTCAACTTCATCTAACTCAGCTTGTGCATACTCACCATTAAGTTAATCACATCAGTAAGCCACATATGTATTTTTTTTACCTACTTCATTTTTTATTGTCATAATTAACCTCTTCAATATTTTACATTCATATCCTCAACTCTTAACCTTCTCACCTTCAGTTCTATATATCAATTATATATCGATTATTCTTAATAACAATTTCATTATATTTTCATCGATATGTCTTACACATTTCTGTAACGCATAATAATTTCATTTGTTTCAAAATATGATTTGGTCAACTGCTTCTATAGATTTTTTTTTCATCATTTTTTTTTTCTTTAGTATATATGTCACATCTCCACATATATATATATATATATATATATATATATATATATATATATATATATATATATATATATATATATATATATATATATATATATATATATATATATATATATATATATATATATATATATATATATATATATATATATATATATATATCGTGCATCAATTTATATCTTTCTTCTGGGTTTCATGAGAAATCTCTCCATCATATTCCATTATTTATGCTCATCCACATATGATAACCTCGCTACAATATCATGTATTTTTTGCCCGGTAATGTACTTCACCTTGATGTCAGCTTCAGCCATCAGTGTCGCTTTGATATGCTATATTTTCCATCTAAATGTAGACACTACCCACTACAGGAGTCTCTAGTTTCGTGAAAAACAACCTGTTACCCAACACAGCATTCTGTTTATTGAAATTGTTATTAATATCAAGGAAACAGAGGGCTTTCTCAGTGGTGCACTAGTGTGCTTCAGCATTATGCACTTGCATTATCCTTTATGTAAAACACTTCTAATTTCAATTTATCAAACAACACGAAGTTTGTAGAGCATCATTATAGTACTGCGTTATCTAAGACTCTGACCAATGTCTTAACTTATCAGGATGCTTTTCCATAATCCTCACAATCCTCCGCAAATCTTTATCGCCGAATTTCCTGTGTATTTATTTGGAGTGTGAGCTACACAGGTTGCAAAAGTTGTTCCAGTGCCCATTCTTAACTACTCTAACATAGACAATTTTCGCTATTTATTGACATCTAATTTTCACACTCGAACTCACGCTTTTAAGACGTCTTCAACCTTATCTCATTATTATTTTGAAAACCCACTCCTTTCCTCGCGATATCAATAAATATTTTTTATCACATATCATTGTACTTTGCAAGAGGGCAGATCAGCATGTCATCGTCTTTCAGTACAGTCACTTGTTTACTACTTTTTGTGAATATACAGTTATGAATTCATTTCATTAACATCTATTTGCCTTTCCATACTTTTTTTTTTACTATATGCTTAAATTCCTCTTTTTACTCAATTTAGCTGCAATTTTGTAATTTATAAAAAAAAAACATAAGTAGAAGCTGTAGTGGTAACTTGAATTATCTCCTCATCAGACTCGCATTTCGTCACTGAGGTGAGGTCTAGCTAACAATCCTTCTGTTGCATGAGCTAAGCTAGCACTGTTCCATTAGTGTTATCCCACTCGATGACCTCTCACAGTATTTTACAGTGACTTCAATATCCTAATTCTCCCCTTTATCTGTCTTACTACGTGGCTGAGCGTTTTCTTAATGCTAGACTGAAAAATTTCTTTTGCCTTCACTCCAAGCATTTACTTTTATTTCCAGTTGCCTTATCAACCCAGTCTATTTATGGCTTATTTAGGCCTGGACATCAGACATACGCTTCCGCTTTTATCTCGGGTTTCAACATGACTCTTATTAAACAATATAATTCACATATTTCTTGCATTACATTTATCACTAACCATTGCCACTATCAATTTTCTAAATATCAAGCAATGTCAATTTTCATAGACCATCATTTTCTGTAAATCAAGTACTCACATCAGCTGTGAGGACAACTCTTTTCTTGTTTTTTTTATTTATTTATTTTTTTTATTCATGATGATACAAGTTTGTACCACCCTTCAGAAATTTTCAACCTTATTTCAGTCACTCGCTTCCGTATCAAAGCTACTACTTATATATTAATTTTTCGGCTCGTATGTTTCCTTCATTAATTTTATCGTCTTCTCGCACTTGCTTCCTCTGTAAATTTCTGCTTAGTAAGTCCTCTCCTTTACGTTTCTCAACAACAAATTTTTCGGCATCAAACAGAATCTGCCATTTGTAGGATTAGGGGTTTCATAATGAAATCTTATCCTTACCATCTTCTCCTATATACTCTACAACTCTGTAGCTCCTGTGTTCCCTGCCGTGGGTCAATCTACGAGTAGCTACTAATATATCACTACCGTCTAGAAGTCAACAATATTGCCATTCTTATACCGATTATGATGACAACACCTATGACATGTTGCACATTTTTTATTATCTTGATATGTGTGTTTCCCTGTGTGTTTCTCCCTCTATTTGTTTGTGTGCCGCTGGTGAAACAAGTAACTGATGACCATTACAAGAGGTCATAATTCCCTTCTCACACAAGCAATATAACTCACCGAACATATTTCAAGATGGTTATTAATCTGAGCAAGTAAGGTAGCCACAAAAAGTATGGGGGTGAGAGCTTGTATGATGACAACTTGCCAGCAACACAGACGCAGAATGAATAACTTTACTGCTTTTATCATAAATTTTTCTTTAGTAATCAAAATTTTCATAAATTGTTTCAGTATAACACCAAATTTCGCAGGCAACTCAACAACAAGTAATTACAACATCAATTGCAACAAATCATTACAACTCTCATGTCGCATTTGTCACATCCTATTCTTGCAATATCCTAAATTCTGCAATATCAGTCTGATAATATCTGTCTTTGCAATGTCAATCTATGCACTATCATCTTTGCAACATTATTCTTTACAATATAAATCCCATCTATACCACCAGTGTCACGTTGCTATGCTGCACGATCTTGCTGCGTTCCTAGTCTCTGAGACTGGCTTTTGTGGGTTCAAGGGAACGCGTTCAAGTTTTCATCATTCTTACTTAATTTGTATTATTGACATATATTTACACTCAGACGACCATAGACGACTTCCGACAACAACGAAAAAGTACGAGAATTGTTTCATCTCCCCTCAAATTGATTCCATTAAATATCTGGAACACTTCACATTACACTTCGATTCAAATCACTTCACATATTTAATACTCTGTGATAAATGACATCCTACACAAACCTCACTACTAATATTCAGTGAGGAAGCTCATCCCACACCTGCCAGACATGGGCATGATTTTAAAAAATGATTATGATTTGATTTTGATTATGGTGTGGAATACTTTTTTGATTGTGAATAAATGATGATTAGTTTAGTTTTGCTATTTTTTATTACGATTATTTTTTTGTGTTTTTGTGCATGATTTGGATTAGATTATGATTGCAATCACATCTCGCTGTGATTATTTATAAAAAGATAATGATTAGTAATAATTAAGTACAATGCCTAAACAGGTAGTAAACTACATGTATTAGGTGCACTGTTTCATATTTGAACACAGTAACATAACCGTTTGAATCACTTACTAACTAATGGTATTAAAAACATACATAGTGTGCAATAGGTTTTATTTGTCTTTGCTTTACAGTACATAATACATTACTTCTATGAATTTATTTCAAATCATGATCACAGGCTTTCACAGCAAAAATGAAAACAAAGTATTTCTCTTTGAAAAATATAGAACTTGTTATACACATGATTTGTTTTAGGCTAGATTATTTGTCATGTAATGTGTAATTTACTAAGTGTTGGTTACACTTGATAAACATCAACTCCTCAAATCGAACATCGGTCATTGTGCATCGTTCAGGACGAAAGACTTTCCCAGCAAGAGAAAAAAGTGTCTCAACTGGAGCTGATGATGGTGGGATACACAGATATCGGAGAGCCAGTATAGCTAGTTGAGGTAATGGTGACTGATTCTGTTCCCAGAAGAGAAGGGGGTCACTGTCATCCTCTGTTGTTGGCTGACTCAGGTAGGATTGTACTTGTGATAAAGTTGATGTTAATGTACAGAGGGAAGAGCTCGTTGATGCTGATGGTGTCATGAATCTGAACAGCCTGCACTTCTTTGTAGGGGCCTCCTTATTTTCCTGAAGGGAACCCTTTTCTTCAGTGGCAGTGGACTTAATGTCATGTACTTTAGACTTCAGTAGGGATGTGATGAACATGACTTGTTGTGGTGGGCACCAGTCCATGTTGAAGCGTGGGTCTAGGAGTGAAGCCAGCTGAAACATCACCTTGTCTTCATAGATCTTCAGTGTTTTCTTGATGGAGCTTTTGAGAGTAGTAATCATCTTTGACTTGTGTGTCTGTGACGGTTGTGACAGATCCCAATGTACGACCGCATCTGTCTGTTTGTCCAAAGGTCAACTGTAACACAGACGTAACCAACAGAACAAAACTTCTTATTGAGATGTTCCTGTAGTTGTTGAGTTTTCGAAGGAAGAAGCTTGCTGCTGAGCTCCTTGCGGCTTGGGCTGCTGTAGCTGGGCTGGGCCTTGTTAAGAAGATCTTGAAAGTTAGCATCCTCAACCCTTGAAAGAGGTTGGAGAGAGCCGGCAATGAAGCGAAGGAGTAACTTGTCCATTTCCTTTTGGCGGCGATCACTATTGCACCATTTTTTCCTTGTAATAGATATCCCAGTCAGTTATTGGAACAAGGGCTCCACCAGCTGCTGTTGTTACTGCCTCCACGTTGCTATCCACCTTGACATCTGGATGAGGTTTCTCAAAGTAGAATATATATATATATATATATATATATATAATATATATATATATATATATATATATATATATATATATATATATATATATATATATATATATATATATATATATATATATATATATATATATATATATATATATATATATATATATATATATATATATATATATATATATATATATATATATATATATATATATATATATATATATATATATATATATATATATATATATATATATATATATATATATATATATATATATATATATATATATATATATATATATATATATATATATATATATATATATATATATATATGAGAATTTATCGTGAAGCCGGAGGAGAGGGAGGAATTGAGTTTTTTCTTGCTATTTTTATTGTAATTTTTTGGTGTAATATACACACACATATATATGTGATTGCATTAAGAAAGAAAACACTTTTCATTATGAAGCAACGGTCTGGTTAACAGATAATGGCGGCGGCACACTAGGACAATGTCAATGACTGTTGGTTGTTTTTGCTACTGCTTTTCTGTTTCACTATTCAAAATGAGTGGCACGTTGGGGGAGTTTGGTTGTTGAGGAGTACAGATAACAGTTTGGTCTAGCATGTTGCTGCTCACATCAGGATTCAAATATATCTTTTATTTGTATGTTTTACTCTACAGATAAATTAAGATGTAGCATGATTTATTTGTATTTTTTTTCCTGTTATATATTGAAATGCTTTATTTGTAAATATTCGTAATTATATAATTTCATTGAGCATTCCGACTATCTTCGGTGGTTTACGTCCCGTGCGTCTTGAGCTGCCAGTTAGCTGTTATATATGCAATGTTACGAGCGAAACATCTCTGTCTGTCTCACAGTCTCTCTAGAGAGCACAAACTTTGATTTCTGCCTCGTTAAGACTCTCTCTCTCTCTCTCTCTCTCTCTCTCTCTCTCTCTCTCTCTCTCTCTCTCTCTCTCTCTCTCTCTCTCTCTCTCTCTCTCGGGTATAGCTCCTAAATAACCATGTAATATTTTTGAAAATGCTCTCATTATGATTCCCACGCAAAGTTTCTGTGATAATTTGGATAAAGTCTAACCTAACCCAACCTATAACTAAACCTAACGTAACATAGCCTAACTAAACCCAGCCTGGGAGGGTCATAATAACACACCTGGGGCCTCGTCTGCATCACATCACCTGACTAATGAGGCATAAATCAAGGTTTGCGCTCTCTCTCTCTCTCTCTCTCTCTCTCTCTCTCTCTCTCTCTCTCTCTCTCTCTCTCTCTCTCTCTCTCTCTCTCTCTCTCTCTGTCTCGCTCTAGTTCACGGAGAGACAGACAGAGAGAGAGAGAGAGAGAGAGAGAGAGAGAGAGAGAGAGAGAGAGAGAGAGAGAGAGAGAGAGAGAGAGAGAGAGAGAGAGAGAGAGAGAGAGAGAGAGAGAGAGAGAGAGAGAGAGAGAGAGAGAGAGAGAGAGAGACGTGATACGTTTTGCTCCCGCTCCCCCTGGTAACATTGCATATATAGCAAATAACTGAGAGCGGCGGCGGGACGTGAACCACCAAAGAGCCAACATTCCTACCAGTCAGCCACGCCCGTTTGGTGAAGACTGAAATTAGCAAGGCCTTGAATGAACAACATTCACAATATTACTACTGCCAATACATCTACAGTGTCATGGTCATAATAAAACAAATGATATGGGCAGCTGTTGGGCGTCCCGCTGTGTGAAGGTAAAACCAGTTTGTCTTCAAGACAGATCTCAGAATGAGTAGCAAAAAACCAACATCAGTTAGGGAAATTTTTCCCAATGCGCCGCCAGCTTAATCAATATAATCAGAAAGTTTTTACTTTTTCCAGGGCTCGTGTCCTCCCCTTGGGAATTACTGTCACCTCCCTAAGGAGGCGCGCCCCCAGGTTAAGAACCACTGGTTTAAGTGGTCTAAAATTCACCAAAGCTCTTCTGCCTAAATTCATGAAGCCAGTTATGCGAGTTCACTGCCATAGTTTTTTGACACCTTGCCTCACGAGTAATGACTAAATCTTAGTGATGAAAAGATTCAAGGAAATAATGTTTGGAGAAGAATTTCATTACGTTTTGAGTTGTTTTCCTTGAGTTTCTGTTTTAGAAGGTCTGAATTTCTTGATGAATTTCATTATCATGTTGTGTACGTATTTTGTTTTGTAATTTTTAATGTACTGGTGCTTTAGCATTATGCTTAAGTCCTGTGTAAACATTATAAACAAATTTACCTAAGTCAGTTTACTTCAATTTCTTTCAACAAATAGTACTTTCTACGTAAAAAAAAAGCATTTGAAAGTTTTGTTCCTTCTATTCTGAAGTTATAAAACGAGAAACTCTGAAGTATTGTGAAAAATAAGAAAAGACAGTTATTTTTCAGTTTTCCGAACAGTAGACAAAATGAATTAGGTAGTTTGTTTATGAAGGTGACGATATGATACAATTACATATCACCTTACCTTCATTTGAGTATGGAAATTTGAGGTCCGTGGAATGTTACCACTAACAACCTTGTCACAGTGCTTGCATTTCAGTTTCACTTGAGTAGCAGGATCTGCCTTGGAGCTGCCATGAAAATGGTCCAGTATTGGTTTGCCCATGATGATCTAGAGATGTACTTGATGAGGAGTGGAGTGGAGTGATGAGTCTACCAGCTGTCTGCCTTAAATAAGCCAGCAGCGTGTGCATGTACAAACGTGTTGTTTGCCTTACAGTACATAGCCAGCAGCATATGCATGTACAAATGTGTTGGGTGATACAGTACAACAACAACAACAACAACAACACACACACACACACACACACACACACACACACACACACACACACACACACACACACACACACACACACACACACACACTGACAGACAACAGACAACATGTTTCATAAGTAACCGTGTGGCTGTGCACTCCCACACCAGCCTGGCGGGAATCATTTTTACCAGTAGTGCATTTGAAGTCTGCTGAAACACGTATAGGCTTTGTGTGCATTTGGCTGATACTCGTACATCATGAGACACAAGCAAGTAAAACATGAGATGGTGCTAAGCTTTCCTAACATACTTGGATTTGAAAGCGAAGTGCTTCATGGAAATACAAAGAAATAATCACAATAATCACATTTTATTCATTGATTATTATCAAGAAAAATATGATTATGATTTGATTATGATTACGTAATCAGAGCCAACGATTATGATTTTTTGATTAGTGATCATGATCATGCCCACGTCTGAATATATATATATATATATATATATATATATATATATATATATATATATATATATATATATATATATATATATATATATATATATATATATATATATATATATATATATCTATATATATATATATATATATATATATATATATATATATATATATATATATATATATATATATGTTACAGTCAATACCTGAATCCAGACAATTTGTAAAGTGACTGATTTTTTCAGGCAATTTGTGAACTGCCTGGTTAGGTTAGGTTAGGTTAGGTTAGGTTAGGTTAGGTTAGGTTAGGTTAGGTTAGGTTAGGTTAGGTTAGGTTAGGTTAGGTTAGGTTATAACCTAACCTAACCTAACCTAACCTAACCTAACCTAACCTAACCTAACCAGGCAGTTCACAAATTGCCTGAAAAAATCAGTCACTTTACAAATTGTCTGGATTCAGGTATTGACTGTAACATATATAAAGTTTCACTGTATATGAGAAGTCATTTTTTCCTTTTGCTTGGAGTAGCTGGCCAAAATTGAATTAATGCGAGGTTTTATTTGAGTTTTTATTGTTGTCTTCTTCCACCGAAAGAGAGAAAAGGAAAAGAATGATAAATCTTTTATACTTATGTTTCTGTTAAAGTGTCTAAACACATTAATAGAAGCGTTTTTAGCTGAGATGAGATGTGAAGTTTCCAGTTCAGATTATAAGTAAAGGGCAGACCGAGGATGTTCAGTGTAGAAGAGGGAGACTGTTGAGTGTCATTGAAGAAGAGGGGATAGTTGTCTGGAAGGTTGTGTTGAGTTGATAGATGGAGGAATTGAGTTTTTGAGGCACTGAACATTAAGTTTATGAAAATGAAGTGTATAGAAAACATTTGCCGTATTTCTTAAAAGCTAGAGAGAATATCTGCCCTCTGTCATTGACTGTACCGAGACTTTTAGCCGGAGTTTGTTAAGTCCACGGAGAGTGTTTGCAGCATTTCATCAAGTGTACACTTGACATTGGCCACATTCTCTTAAATCTACAGATATTATTCGTCACTTTTCATTAGGTCTACGGAAAATGTTTACCTTATTCTATCAAGTGCATGGATATTAGAACATAAGAACATAAGAAATAAGGGAAGCTGCAAGAAGCGACCAGGCTTACACGTGGCAGTCCCTGTATGAAATATACCTACCTATTTCCACCTATCATCCCCATCCATAAACCCGTCTAATTTTCTCTTAAAGCTCCCTAATGTCCTAGCACTAACAACATGATTACTGAGTCCGGTCCACTCATCTACCACTCTATTTGAGAACCAATTTCTTGCTATCTCTTTCCTAAACCTAAATCTCTCAAGCTTGAACCCGCTATTTCTTGTTCTATCCTGGTTGCTGATTCTAAGAATTTTACTTACATCCCCCATGTTATAACCCTTATACCACTTAAAGACCTCTATCAGGTCCCCTCTTAACCTACGTCTCTCTGAAGAATGTAAATTTAACAACTTCAATCTCGCCTCGTAAGGAATACTCCTCATCCCTTGTATCCTTTTAGTCATTCTCCTCTGTACTGATTCTAATAGACCTATATCTTTCCTGTAATGTGGGGACCAGAACTGCACCGCGTAGTCTAGATGAGGTCTGACCAGCGCCAAGTATAACTTTAATATTACTCCCGGCCTTCTACTTTTAACACTCCTAAAAATTAATCCTAATACCCTATTTGCCCTGTTTCTGGCCTCTATGCATTGTTTTCCTAGACGGAGTTCAGAGCTAACTATAACTCCAAAATCTTTCTCGTACCCTGTACCTACCAGAGTTTGGTTGTTTAATGTGTACCTATTGTGTGGGTTTCCTCTACCTACGCTAAGCACTTTGCATTTGTTGATATTAAACTGCATTTGCCATCTGTCCGTCCATTCTTTCATCCTATCGAAATCTGCCTGCAAGGCGATGGCATCCGATTCTGACCTAATTAATCTACCTGTCACCATTATCTAATTTACTATCACCATTATCTACTGCCTCGTACACTCTACTGTAAAAACTTAACAAGTTTGTCAGGCAAGACTTTCCCTTTGTGAAGCCATGCTGTGACTGATTTATCAAGTTATGCACTGATTCTAATTGTCTAAATGTTCCCTAATGTTCCTCGCTATTATTGACTCCAATAATTTACTCACAACTGAAGTTAAGCTGACAGGTCTATAATTAGACGCTAAAGTTTTATCTCCTTTCTTAAAGATGGGTACTACATTAGCCTGCCTCCACATTACTGGTACCTCATCTGACTCAGGTGATTTCCTAAAGACAGAAACTAACTGCTTACTAATAACCTCTTTGCATTCCTTAAGTACTCTGGGATATATTTCATGTGGTCCTGGCGTCTTGAACTTTTTAGGCTTATCTAGCTCCTGTTCCACTATATCCCTAGTTATGGAAATATCTGTCAGCTTCTCATTCTCATCTGCTCTAAACACCTGTTCACTATCTGGCATATCCTGCATGTTTTCCTGGGTGAAGACAGTTAGAAAATACTTATTCACAATTTTGCTAACCTCCTCCCCAGAACTAACCAGCTCCCCATGTGCTGCCTTTAATGGACCTACAGTATCCTTATTCTTCGTCCTGTATACCTGATAAAATTCCTTGGGGTCCGTCTTCGCCTGGCTGGCTACCTTTAATTCATAATTGCCCTTAGCTTTCCTCGTTAACCTCCTGACTGTTCTAACTAATTCATTATATTTGTGGCCTTAAAACTTCTTCACCTGCCCTTAATCTCTTATATATATACTTCTCTTCCGCCCTATATAATGTTTTAACCTAGCAGTCATCCATTTAGGGTCATTTTCTGTGATCTTATTGCTGTATTCGGGATGTTTGCTAACTGACCTGTATGCAGTTTATCTACGAAATATTTATTTCAACTCATCTACATTTTCTGCACCTAATTCCCTCATCTCGGCCCCTTCCATTCTCTCCACTCCCTCATCTACTCACCTCGACCTCACCTCTCCCCATTTCAGCATGACCTGACCCTCCAACATACTCACACCTATCCTCCTCTCTCTCTCTCTCTCCTTCCGCCCGTTCCGGACACATCTTCCCTCCTCTTGTCCTACACCCTCACGCCTCACCTCACCTCTCTTATCTTGCCTTATCTCTCTCAACTCCGTCCCGGACCTGACCTCACCCTGCATCCGTTGCCAGTCAATTCCTTGGAGGTACCTTTTTGATTCTTCAAAATCTGCTCTCCTAAAGTCAGGTATTTTACTAGTGTTTTTGCTTCTAAAAGTTTCCTCCCATTTTAAAATGTACCTAATTTCTTAATGGTCACTGTTACCTAGCTGTCCTCCAACCTCTACCTGCGTGACTGCTTCCTCCCTGTTAGTAAGAATTAAATCTGGAATACTGTTCCCCCTTGTGTGTTCTACGACTATCTTTTTTAAAAATTTATCCTGAAATACCTTAAGAAATTCCTCTGCTTCCTTGTTACCCACCATCAGGCTTCAGTCAATATTCCCAAAATTAAAATCTCCTAGCACACATACCTGACTGTACCTGCCTGTTCTATTTATTTCCTGCCACAGTGAGGTGTTAATTTCCTTTGTACTGTTCGGTGGCCTGTACACTACTCCCAGTACTACTGACTGTGATCCTTCCTTAATATCTACCCATATCGACTCTGTTTTGCTATCAGTTTTAATTCTACTGTTAATACAACACTGTAATGTGTCCCTAACGTATAACGCGACGCCTCCTCCTCTCCAGTTTTCCTTGTCTTTATAGAACAGTGTATAACCATCTATGATATTTTGATATTGTTTGCCACATTCCATTAAGTGTACCTAGAAATGTTTGTCACAGTTAGTTACCTGTGTGTAGAGTGTTTGCTGCATTTGTCAAACCTACGAAGGAAGTTTGCGGTGTTTCAGTAAGTATGTGGACAGTGTTTTTTAGTGTTTGTCACAGTTAGTTACCTGTGTGTAATGTTTGCTGCATTTGTCAAACCTACGAAGGAAGTTTGCGGTGTTTCAGTAAGTATGTGGACAGTGTTTCGTATGTGTTTCGTAAACCATACAGTGTTGGGTGTATTTTTTGTAAGTCTTCGGGAAATGTCTGTTGCACTTCATATTACTGTACGTATTGTTTATTTGTTGATGTAAATGAAAAAAAAAGTTTGTTAGGAAAGTGTTAGTGTGAGACAAAGGAAAGTCAAAGTAAGAAAGAACAATAAGATGTACACAAACGATGCATGTCCTCGACTTGTTGTGTCTTGAAGGAGAAAATATGACTATGATACAAAGTGTGCAATTTTGTTTTGTTAACTTTCTTTTTTATCATCTAATTGACTTTCTTTTTTTTTCACCGTCACAGGTAACGATCGCCACCACCTCCACCACCACCACCACCACCACCACCACCACCACCACCATCAAGAGGTGAAGTTCAATGTAAGTAGCACTAAGTACTTTCAGTGTCTGGTGTTGTGTATTTCAGCCACGAGGTGACGCGGCAAGGTGGGCAGCCCTCATCACTGCTTACCTGCTTGGCCTGCATGCCACTTTGACACTTGGGCGAAGTTTGCTGTATTCGCTGGAATTTTGAGATGCTGAATTCAGGGATTGAAAAATGGCGAAATGAGCATTCTGAGGAGCCCGGTGGAGGCACCACCACCTCCCCGCAGCACCTTGACGAGTGTGGTCACTGTGTTTCACCTCCGCACGGCTGCCTTCGACTTATGGAAATGCCTTTATTTTGTACTATGTATTTAATTTCCATGCTCTGGTTTGACCCGCTTACCGACTTGCTCGACGCCGCACGACACGCGCGAATGCTGCCTGCCATCTTTATTCACCTTTGTTCGGCGTGCATCGGAGTCGGCGATTATCCTGTGCTTGGTTTTTCTACTGTAAGGAGAAATGTAATTAAGTTTTTATCGTGCGTGGTGTACAGCACATAATGAAGAGGGCCGCGAGAACTCCGTCACAGTGTGTTCCCACAGCCACACCAGCACACCTCTGCTCACCGTAATGGAGTGTAGGGCGAGGCAGCCCCGACACGCGCCACTCTGCTGCAATTCACAATATATTATTTTCACTGTTTTTTTTTTTTCCTTTCTATATCCTCCTCCCATTATTGTTCTTTTATTTATGTCCACTCACTCACCTGGTTACCTTGAACGGCGCATGATTACCTCTGCGATAAGCCACAAGTGTCACGCAGGTAATGGCAGGTATCAGGGAGTGTTTGGAGGAGAGGTATCTGGTGGTGACACTTTCATGAGCGAGGCTTGGTGCAGCTGTGGCGTGAACGACTGCAGCTGGGGAAGCATTGGTGGTCACTGTGTTTGGTGACGTGAGAGAGACAGATAGAGAGATGGATGGATGGATAGGTGGATAGATAGAGTGAATGATGGGTAGATGGAAGGATAGAGGGAAAGATAGGTAGATGAATAGGTAGATAGATAGGTGGATGGATAGATGGACAGAGAGATGGGCAGATGTACAGATAGAAAGGTAGACAGATAGACAGATAGATAGACAGATAAGTAGATAGATAGATAGATAGATAGATAGATAGATAGAGAGAGAGAGAGAGAGAGAGAGAGAGAGAGAGAGAGAGAGAGAGAGAGAGAGAGAGAGAGAGAGAGAGAGAGAGAGAGAGAGAGAGAGAGAGAGAGAACAGTCATTATGTACGATTTTTGCTCTCCTGCCTGATGATGTGTTATGATTGTCTGTCTGTCTGTCTGTGTGTTTGTGTATTTGTGCACCTGTCTTGCGTCTGTGTGCCTGGTATCCCCAAAGAGTTAGCAGGGTGTTTTAACGAGGCTGTGATGAAGGGCGAGTGTTGAGCTGAGGAATAATTGACTGGTGCTCAGGGAGGATCCGGGGAGGTGGGCGGTCAGGAGGGAGTATTTTTAGTCTGCTAGATTCTTGTGTGCTGCATTTTTTGTTTATCTTTGTTTGTGTAAGAAGGGCGCGGGCAAAGGGCACCAAATTACGTATAAAAAGGCTACACTGATTTGTCAGTATCTAAAGGAGAGCCGAAAAGGTAAGCCAGATTACAGAAATGTTTTTGAGCCCTCCCTCATGAAAGAATTCAAGTCATGGGAAGGAGGAAATACAGAAATAGGCAGGGAGTTCCAGTGTTTAGCAGAGAAAGTGACGAATGATTGAGAATGCCGGTTAACTCCTGCATTAGGGAGGTGGACAGAATAGAGATGCATCAAATCACCTGACTAACGAGGCATAAATCAAGGTATGCGCTCTCTCTCTCTCTCTCTCTCTCTCTCTCTCTCTCTCTCTCTCTCTCTCTCTCTCTCTCTCTCTCTCTCTCTCTCTCTCTCTCTCTCTCTCTCATTGAGGGAGAGAGAGAGACGTTTCCCTCCCACTTCCTTTGCTATAAGGTTTATTTTGCAATACTTCGATCATACGGTTTATTTTCCTATAACTTTCAATAAGGTTGTTTTTCGGGTAGCTATATTTATTTTCCCCTACTTGGATCATACGGTTAATTTTCCTATACTTTCCATAAGGTACATTTTCAAGTACGTATATTAATCTTCTCATACTTCGATCATACAGTTTATTTTCCCTTGGCTTCCAATAAGGCTCATTCTCGAGTAATTTGGTAATAAATATGCGAATAATAAAATATGCGAAGAAGAAACAAAGGAAAACTGGCCATGCAAAAAAACGTGATTCTCTCTCTCTCGCTCTGTCTCTGCCAAGGCAGCAGGTGGACACGAAAATACGTGCATTGCTCACATGATGGCCGCCGCACACGCCTGATTTGTGCATTATTAACAGGAGAAGCAGTGTTGTGAGCACGGCTAATAATCTCTGTGGCCTTTGAAAATAGTCGTGGTGAGAGAGCGTAGAGTTTCAGAACACAGGCCTCTCTCTCCCAATTGCCGGAGAATTTAGTGTTGTTATTTACTTGTCCTGATAGCTTAATCTAACCTAACCTAACCTAATCTAACCTAACCTAACCTAACCTAACCTAATCTAACCTAACCTAACCTAACCTAACCTAAACTAACCTAACCTAACCTACCCTAACCTAACCTACCCTAACCTAACCTAACCTAACCTACCCTAACCTAAGCTAACCTAACTTAACCTATCCTAACCTACCCCTTTTCCCCCTCCCCCTCCCAAGACAGCACTCCCTCCCCCTTCCTGGCTGTCTTCCCTCCCCCTCCCCCCTCCCACCTAACCTATCCCCTCCCCCTCCCCCCTCCCCCCTCCCACCTAACCTATCCCCTCCCCCTCCCCCCTCCCCCCTCCCCGGGCAGCCGACTGCCCTGTGGGGCCGGCTGCCCCCCTCAGTCAGGGAAGTACTCCAGCAGGGCGGAGTACACCACCAGGGTGAGGGACAGGGTCTGTGCAATGGCGAGCAGGTTGTCCCACAGGCCGTGGGACAACCTGCTTCCAGCCCTGCCCCTCCCCTGGCGAGCCTTCCCTGGCTGGGGGAGTTGGCGCTGTGGTGGTGGGGAAGGGGTCACCACTCCCTTCCCCACTCCTCGGAGGACGAGCCCCGCTCCCTCGTCCTCCGCGGGGGTCGTGGCTCTCCTGGCCTCCTTTTGCCCCTCCTCCGGGCTGGGGGCCGAGACCCACAGGCCCAGGCCATCCTTCCCCGGGCTGGCCGCCACCACCTGGCCAGCCTCTGGGGCGGGGCAGGTCTCGTGCCCTGGGCTGGCCGCCTCCACCTGGCCAGCCTCAGGGGCGTGGCTGGCCTCGTCCCCAGGGCTGGCCGCCACCACCTGGCCAGCCTCTGGGGCGGGACTGGCCTCCTGCCCCGCCTCGGGGACGCGGACAGCCTGGTCCTCCTGGGGGGGCTTGGGGCGGCTGCCCACTCTCTTGCTGTTGCAAAAGAGCACGGGGCAGCCCTGCCCCTGCCCCCGTGGACACCCAGACCTCCGGCCAGGCTGAAGTACAAAACGGCGTGACGCCCCGCCGTAGTGTATTTCAGTCCGGCCAGGAGGTCCCTCAGGGGCAAGTCCTGGCAGAAGACTGTTTCGCCTCCTGCCAGGCACTGCACCCTGATGGGTGTCTCCTGGTCCAAGGCGGCCAGCTTGTCCATGTTCAGGCTTGCCGCCTGATCCGACACGAGGGGCTTCGCCCCCCTCGGCCCCTTGCCGGAAGGTAAAGGGAGGCCAGAGAGCGCCTCCCCCTCCCACAGCAGCCCCCTGAGCGGGGGCGGGACAGCCTGACGGCGTCCACGCCACACTCGCCCAGGAGGCTCAGCCTTGCCTCCACAGACAATCGACTGCTTCTAATACCCATTCTAGTTCTCATGAAATTAAAAATGTACCTTGGTTCAGTTTTGGCTGAGTGGCGAAAAGTAGGATGGTGGTGAACAGACCGCTTGAGAGAGAGAGAGAGAGAGAGAGAGAGAGAGAGAGAGAGAGAGAGAGAGAGAGAGAGAGAGAGAGAGAGAGAGAGAGAGAGAGAGAGAGAGAGAGAGAGAGAGAGAGAGAGAGAGAGAGAGAGAGAGAGAGAGAGAGAGAGAGAGAGAGAGAGAGAGAGAGAGAGAGAGAGAGAGAGAGAGAGAGAGAGAGAGAGAGAGAGAGAGAGAGAGAGAGGTTGATTGATTGATATATTTTGTTTGCCTTTTGTAACATTAATGCATTTCTGCATTTCATACACAGTTCAATACGTAAGGCCAGGTCCATCAAGCCGAAGCTTTTATACAGACCTGAATAAAGAATTACACAAGTAGCGCAAATGTTTACACCCTGACTTGTTCCTATTTGAGCCGCCATTTTGCACATGATAGAGGTAATAATAGACTACTTGTTTTGTTGTTTGCAGCACATGACACAATAATGAGTGATGGAGTGTATAGTATGCTATACTGTGCCACATATATGTTCACATACGTGAACTTCGCGAACACAAACACAGGTAGACACACTTACATAGATACCCACAAACATACATACCACAACATATAACTGCATACATACACACATTCATATGTACATGCACAGACACACACACTCACACATATGCAACCTGTATGCGAACATACATACGTACAGCATGATGCATACATGCGGGCACACAATACACGCACACACACACACACACACACACACACACACACACACACACACACACACACACACACACACACACACACACACACACACACACACATGGCCACATACAAACCTGTGCACATACATACACATACTCACATACATACATAACAAATGTATGCATGGTTACATACATACTTTGCCGTAACATATGTTATATTAGCCAAGGTTTTCTATTAATGATATCATTGTTGGTGATGTACATACACACGTCCACAAGATGTGCACACCTGACATGTGTGTCTGTGTATCAACACATAACAGCACATGATTCACAGACATTGCTATGGTTAGCATTCATAGTTTAGAAGTAAGAAACATTTCACTTTGCTTTTAAACAAATTGACAGAGGTTAGTGATTTAATTTCGTGCGGGAGGCTGTTCCACTCCCTGACGCCGCGCACACTCACACTTCTCTATGCGTGGACAGTCCTACAGAGAGGAAGTTTGAGGTCATCTGCCCTTCTACTGTTATTAACATTTTTGGATAGTAATTCATAAGATGTATTATTGGGATATATGTAAATTGATTTGAAAAGAAATATACAAGTTTGCAAGAATATTATATCGGGGACTTTCAAAAGGTTGTGTTCACAAAATAGAGGATTAGTATGATCGTACCGTTTTTTATGAAATATTACTCTCATTATTTTCTTTCTGCGCAACAAATAACCCCTCTAAGAGTGTTTTAAAAGCTCCCCCTGAAATTGCCGAACAGTATATTACATGTGGATAAACAGTAGACATATATATTAATTTCAGACATTGGACAGTTATATTGTTTGTAATTGTGTACAAGACACCAGTTATTTGTGACAATTTACTACAGAGTTGATGTAGGTGCTGTTTTCATGTTAATCTATCATCTATTATTAAGCCTAGAAATGTTATGCAGTTAACTTTCCTCAAGAAATTTTTTTCTTTATATTAATATCAACTTCATTTACGTTTGTCAGACAAGACACCATCTAGAAAGTTTTAGACACGTTTAGTGTAAGTGTGTTGCTAGTTAATTAATTCATGATTTAAAGTATTAACCATTTCCTCTATATTTTGTCCCTGGACGTATATATAATAATAGAAAATAAAAAGGAAGCTAGGGAAAGGGTGGAGAGAGAGAGAGAGAGAGAGAGAGAGAGAGAGAGAGAGAGAGAGAGAGAGAGAGAGAGAGAGAGAGAGAGAGAGAGAGAGAGAGAGAGAGAGAGAGAGAGAGAGAGAGAGAGAGAGAGAGAGAGAGAGAGAGAGAGAGAGAGAGAGAGAGAGAGAGAGAGAGAGAGAGAGAGAGAGAGAGAGAGAGAGAGAGAGAGAGAGAGAGAGAGAGAGAGAGAGAGAGAGAGAGAGAGAGAGAGAGAGAGAGAGAGAGAGAGAGAGAGAGAGAGAGAGAGAGAGAGAGAGAGAGAGAGAGAGAGAGAGATTCGATATTCGTATATTCGTGAGAAATATTCATGGCAAGAAGTAAATTCTTTCATACAAATGCGCCACATTAAGCACCTCCAGAGTAAGACTGTATAATTATCAGGCAGGAAGCGCGACAGTAAACACGTCAAGTCTATGGAGAAGGCAGGGCGTGTTTCACTTGCTGGTCTTGCCTCTCACTTTTTTTTTTTTTTTATGTTTGCTTTTTTTCTTTTCTTTTCTTTCTTGCATGGATTGACAAGGTGTGGAATAATAGTAAGAAAATATAAATGATAAAAAAAACTGAATTGGTGTTACTCCAGGTAATAATGCTGCTCTAACTACTACTACTACTACTACTACTACTACTATTACTACTCATACTACTACTACTACTACTACTAGTACTACTACTACTATTACTACTACTAGTACTACTAACATTCACCTATTACGACTCAGGAAACCTTTATTTTTCTCCAATCCTTTATACAAGGAGCTGCGTTTGGAAATGAAAATTCAAATAGCCGATCACAAAAATCAATTAGATGCAAAAAGATATTGGACCGCTCAACTTGAAACACTGGAGTAAACAATGCAATACATGTTTAATTTAGAGTCTGTGTAAAATGGTATTCTTACATTTGCATATAGCCACTATTTTTACTCACACTCTCATATCTTCTTGGCGAATGACAAACAGAGGAACATAAAAATATCTTTACAGTTGCCGCTTCCTTACATACACAGACAAAAAAAAAGAGAGAAAAAAAAGGCAATAATAATAAAACTAAATATGTTTCTGGAAGTGCATCAATACTTTTAAAACAACGAGTCACAGGAAGAGCAAAAACAGAAACAGCAAAGAATTCCAGAGTTTACCAATGATGGTGAGGAAAGATTGAAGATATTCCTTAACTCCTGGACTACTGAAAGCGAACGGAATAAAGGTGAAAGTCTTGTGTAGCGCCAGCGTGGGGAAGGAGAGACGCATGCTGATGGCAAATTCAGAAGAGCAGTAACCATAGAAATAACATCACAAGACAGACTTTCCCCATTTTTTTCCATCTTCATATACTTGTGTGCATTTTTTGTAGCATATCAGTGTATTTGCTCTGGTAAGCTCAGTAGGTATGAAATGTTCTCTAGGGTATGCATTAATTCGTCCATTTATTTATTTATTTATTTATTTATTCACTTATTTACTATCTATTTATTTTATATTCTACTTTCCATTACCACATCGTATTGAGAGGTACCTTTGTGACTCACTGTTTCCTTTACATTGAGAAATGACTTGTTTATTACAATACAGCATAAAGCAAGTGTCTGCAGTGAGTCAGACACTTTGTCAAGCAGCCTTACCTTACATGCACATGGAATAACACAGGCAAGCATGACAGGCTTCACTTAAATGTAAATCTACAAATAGAAGGACGTACACTGCGCTACAAAAACAGCTCCGTCCCCGTCACTCACCGGTAAATTGTGAGTGTGTCAGGAGGAGCTGCAAAAAGCCAGTCCTCGTCGTCTGGCCGCGAGGAAGGAAAAAGATCCCGCCGCTGCTGCATCCGACAACACAAACACAAAATCAGAGGACTGTGTTAAACCCTAAAGTTCTGATATTTTTGCCTAAAAAATTCCTCAATTGAATATTCCTGTTATTATGGAAAGTATTTTGTAATTGTATATCTTTCCTTTCTTCACTCATATACTCGTACATACAAAAGATATATACGAAAAAAAAAAAACGAACGCAAAAATGATAGCCAATTGTTAGGTTTCAACTGAATCTCTAAGTAAATATTTATACCAACAAGATGACACTGTTATAGAAAGTATATGGTTTCCTGTCCTTCTTTTTTTTCTATGCATACACTAAAATAAGCTCACGAAGACTGGAATACAGAAAAAAAATAGTTTGGAAAAGATTCTCGGTTAATCCTCAAAGGACTTTTTCCCTGTAAGATGTAATGAACAAATATATACAAAATTTATATTCTTTCTTCTTTCGTATACACACACACACACACACACACACACATATATATATATATATATATATATATATATATATATATATATATATATATATATATATATATATATATATATATATATATATATATATATATATATATATATATATATATATATATACCCTAGGAAAGCAAAAAAAATGGGAGGCAAAACAACGCTTTAGAAAAAATGTTTAAATTAATCCTTCAATGGATGATAATACTACTGACACGATATCTTGGAAGCTGTATCATTAGCATGATATTTATTGTATTGGAGAATGTGATTATTTGTTTGAAGAAGTGAATCATTTCATTGTGTTTTTCTTGCGTTGCGCATTTGGAGCGTCATTTTGTTTCCCATCCTGCCCAGTCAGCTGGCTGACAGGACAGGAGGATATTACTGTATGCCGCTCAGAGGTGACTAGTTGTCGGGAGTGGTTGGGTGTTACCTGGTGATGGAGCCGTGGTACGAAGGTATGTATAGTGATAAGGATTGAAAAACTATTAGTGTTTAATTCATGGAAATAATGGTGATATTATACGTGAACATAGTGATTGTTGTCTCTGCCCCTTTCGGGTTTGCTTTGGTTGTGAAGCAGATTATTTATTGAATATACGGACAACTGCAGGCGCAGCGTGCAGTTACAGTAGCACATATGGTAACGAGAGGGTGCTTTGCTACAGGGGTTTCAAGGCTCGTGATGGTGAGGCGATTGAAGTGAGTTGATATAAATTTGTTGTATGTGTATCACGAGGTGCAATAGTGGGGGATGTGTGGGTTAAAAAATTGTTTAGCTCTAGCTTGATGTCCAGGTGAAAATTGTAAATTTGTTCCCTATGTGACGTTGTATTTATGTAATATATCTATATGATCTCACATGGAATTATCATGCACTTGTGTTTGAGTTATATAACAGCAGTCTGCTATTTTTTGTGGGAGGTTGTGTTGAATAGTGTGATGGTATGGTTGTGTTGCACAGTGTGTTAATATTATGGTGTTTGTCACAGGATTTTTGTAGCATCGTTATGTTTATTACTTTTATATGATCAAGATCACTGTGTTGCAGGTTGAAACTTTTTCTACAGTAAACAACTGTTCCAACTTGGGGTCCATCCTTGATCCCCCAGTACACTTACCAAAACGATAAAACTGATGCAAAACACACTTTATGGAGAAAAAAAAATACATTACCAAAAAGTATATTTAGTGTTTTTGAGGTTTGTACGTACAAAAACGCCAAAATACATACTAAGTACCTTGAATGGGGAAAGGAGAAAACATTACAAGAAACACGTATTATGAGTGTTTCTCAGCTTCTTAGGAACCGAAACGCTAAAACGTGTGATTAGCACTCTATATGGAGAAAAAAAAATTACCAGGAACGTATGTTTTGAGATTGTTTCATATTTTTAAGTGATATAACGGAAAAATCCATGCAAAGCAAACTATATGGGGAAAAATCATATTCTTCCGTAGAAAAACGCCAAAATGCATGCAAAGCATCGATGTTAAGGATCAAAATGCTAAATAGCATGGAATGCAAACTATTCGAGGAAACAAAACAACGTTACCAAAAACGATCCTTTTGATTTATTTTTTGTTACTTCTATACAAAAACATTTAAAACTCATGGAAAACAATCTTTATAGAAAAAAATATATATATATATTAACAAAAAAAAAAAAAAACAAGTATTTTGAGTGTTTTTTAGCTTCTTACATTCAAAAACACCAAAAATGGATACAAAGTACCCTATAAAAAAGAAACGAGATAACGAGAGACGTGTATAATGAGTGTTTTTGAGTTTCTTAGGCACCAAAACGGTAAAAAAAAAACGAATGAACAGTACTCTATATGGTGAAACAGAAAAAAAAAGTGCATTTTGACTGTTTCACACTGATAGGTACCAAAAAGCAAAAATGCATGTAAGGTATCCTATATGGGAAAAAAAAAGACATTTCCAGAATAGGATCTTTTGAGACTTTACGAGCGTATTAGGTACCAAAAAGCTAAGAAGTATGGAAATTAACCGATGCGAAAATATATGAAAAAAAAAAAAAAATATATATATATATATATATATATATATATATATATATATATATATATATATATATATATATATATATATATATATATATATATATATATATATATATATATATATATATATATATATATATATATATATATATATATATATATATATATATATATATATATACATATATGCACACATTACGAAAAACATATATCTTGAGTGTTTTTTAGTTTCTTAAGTACAAATAAGCTAAACAGCAATCGAAAATCACTTGATGGAGAAACAAAATAACATAACCAAAAACAAGCATTTTGTGTTTTTGAGCTTCTTACAAAGACGCCAAAATGCATGGATAGTACATTGTTTGGGGGAACGAAAGGATACTACGAGGAACGTGCATTATGAGTTTTTTGAGCTTCTTAGGTACCAAAACGTAAAGACGCATGAATTGCACTTTATATGAAAAAAAAAAAGATAATATTACAAAAAAAAAACGTATTTTGAGTGTATTTCACATTGTTATATAGCAAAACAACATTTTCTTTTTAAACACCTTATATTTGGAAAGGAAACGTGATTTCCAGAAACGTTTTATGAGCGTGATATACACGATAAAAAAACAAAAAACTATAAAAAGAATAGAATTACCCCTATATGAGAAAAAAAAATTACCAAAAACGTCTATTTTCAGTGTTTTTGAGCTCTTTACCTACCATCTTACTGAAACACATGGAAAAAATAACTTTATGGAGAAATACGAGTAGTATAACTTTACCAAAAGGAACGTGTACTTTGAGTGTTTTTTAGCCTTGCAGAAAACTCCAAAATTCATGCGAAGTACTTTATATGAGAAAATGAGAAGACATTACGAAGCAACGTGCATTATAAGGGTTTCTGATCTTCTAGGTACCGAAATGTTAGAATGGTTTAACATTACTCCATATCGAAAAAGAAAACAATACTGTCAAAAACATGTATTTCAAAAACGCCAAAATATACTCAAAACGTGCATTTTGCCGAAAAAAAGAGAAAAGAAACGAGAAAAAAAAAGAAAAAGCAACGAGAAAAGAAACGAGACCTACAGAAACGTGTGTTTTAGGAGCATTTGAGCGTGTTAGGACCCAAACGCTAAAAACCATGGAAATCACCCTATATAGGAATATAAAACAACATTAAAAAATCTTATCTATTGAGTGTTTTTGAACTCTTATCGTACCAAAACACTAAAATTAGTGCAAAACACCCTTTATACAGAAATAATAATATTATGAAAAAACAAGAATTGTGAGTGTTTTGAGCTTGTTACATACAAAAATGAGAAAATGCATGCAGAATACTCTACGCGGAGAAACGAAAGGACATTACCAGAGACGTGTATTATGAGTTTTTTTTCTTTTTAACTTATATACCAAATCGCTAATACACATGATTAGCAGTCTATATGGAGAAACAGAACAACATTAGCAAAAACGTGTATTTTTTTGTATTTCACATTGTTAGGTACCTAAACGCGAAAATGCATGCAGAAAACTCCAGAAATATGTCTTCTGAGTGTTCAGCACTAAAACGCAAAAAAAAAAATGCATGGAAAGCACCCTATATTGGAAAAAAAGAAATATTAGCAAAAAAGTTTTATTTTTCAGTGTTTTGAGTTAGTTACGAACCAAAACACAAAACCGCATGCGAAACACTTTATGGAGAAAGACTAACATTACTAAAAAATAAGTATTTTCAGTATTTTCTGCTTGTTATGTAGAAAACGACAAAATGCTTGGAAAGTACCCAGAAAACATTATAAAAAAGAGTATTTTTGCTTTTTATGTAACTATACGTTTTTATAGGTAATAAGCAAAAACGCTAAAATGAATGCAAAACACATTTCATGGGGAACCAGGAAACATTATAAAAAGTGTGTTTTGCTTGTTACGTATAAAAACGTATAGTTACGTAAAAAGCAAAAAACACTCTTTTTCATAATGTTTTCTGGTTCTCCATAGAAGGTGTTTTGCATTCGTTTAGCGTTTAGGTTCGTAAGCAGCTCAGAAACGCTGAGGAGACGTTTTTTGGTAATACATTTTTATTTATTTATTTTTTTCCATATAAGTTCCTTTCCCTGCATTTTAACGTTTTCATAATTATAAACACTAAAAAGACACATTTCTGGAAATCTCGTTTCCCTTTCCTCATATAGGGTACGTTTTGGCATCTAACAATCTGAAATACACTAAAAATGCACGATTTTGGTAATGATTTTCCGTTTCTCCATATGCCGGGGCTATTCATGCGTTTTCGAATTTTGGTACCTGAGAAGCCCATGATCCACAATTTTAGTAATAATCTCATAATACATTATTTTCTTAGAATCTTTTTTTTCCTTATATAGGATACTTTGCATGCATGTTGCTATTTATCTGCGTAACAAGCTGAAAACACTTAAAATACTTTTTACGATGTGGAATACACTAAAAATGCACGTTTTTGGTAATGATTTTATGTTTCTCCATATAGTGGTCTATTCATGCGTTTTCGTGTTTTGATACCTAAGAAGCTCATAATACACAATTTTCGTAATGTTATTTTTTCCTTCTATAAGGTACATTACAAGCATGTTGCTACATTTAACGTAGCAAGCTGAAAACACTTGTTTTAAATACCAAAATACTTGTTTTTGCTAATGTTGTTCAATTTCTCCATAAAGAGTGTTTTTCATGCGTTTTAGCGTTTTGTACGTAAGAAGCTAAAAAAAAAAACAGTTTTTGTAAAGTTGTTTTATATTCCAATATAGTGTGATTTCCATGCTCCTCAGCGTTTTTGGTGTCTAACAACCTCAAAAACACTCAAAAAGGCATGTTTCGTTCCCCCATATAGGAGCTTTTTGCATTCATTTTAGCGTTGTTTGTACCTAACAAAGGGAAAAAACTCAAAGTACATGTTTTGGTGAAGATATATTCTTTTTCCTTGAAGTGTTTTTTTTTTACATGTATTTCAGCGTTTTCGCACGTAAGTAGCTCAATAACATTGAAAGGAAACGCTCTTGTTAATATTATTTTGTTATCCCGTATAGGATGGCTTCCATTTTTTATTTTTTTTATTTTATCATTTTGGTGCCTATTAACCTTATAAACACTTAAAAGACACATTTCTGGAAATTTCGTTTCCTTTCCCCATAAAAGATGTCTTGCATGTATTTTAGTGTTTTTGTACCTAGCAGAGAGAAATACGCTCAAAATACTCATTTTTGGTAATGAGGTTCTCATTCGCCATATCAAGTGCTATTCAGGAGTTTTTCCGTTTTGGTACTTAAGAAGCTCATAAACACTCATAAAACAGTATTCTCGTAATATCTTTTCGTTTTCCCATGTAGAATAGTTTGGATGCTTTTTGGCGTTTTTCTACGTAACAATCTCATAAACATTCAAAATATTTGGTTTTGGTAATGTTATCATATTTTTCCATAGATGATGTTTTGCGTGCGTTTTAGCATGTAAAGAAAAAGACACGATTTTGTAATTTTGTGTTATATTCTTACATAAGAATTGATTCTTATGTTAGATTGATTTCAAAGCTTTTTAGTGTTTTGGGTCCTAAAACGCTCAAAAACACTAAAAAGACACGTTTCTAGTAATGTCGTTTTGTTTCTCCATATAAGAGGTTTGCAGGCATTTTGAAGTTTTGTACCTAACAAAGTGAAAACATTTAAAATTCACAATTTTTGGTAATGCTCTTATTTTTTCTGTTTCTCCAAATAGAGTTATATTCATGCATTTTAGCATTTTGGTACCTGAGAAGCTCATAAACACACATAATACACGTTTCTTGCAATGCCTTTTCGTTTCCCTATATATGGTACTTTGTATTGATTTTGGCGCTTTTCTACGTAACAACTTCACAAACACTCATAATACTAGTTTCTGGAAATATTATGTTTCTCCATAAAGGGTATTTACCATGCATTTTACCGTATTGGTATGTAAAGAGCTGAAAAAAGAAAAAAATAAATAGAGACATTTTTGGTAATGTTTTATTTTCCCATATAGGGTGCTTTCTATGGATTTTAGCGTTTTGGTGCCTAGCACGCTCAAAACAATCAAAAGATATGTTTCTGGAAATCTCGTTCCTTTCTCCATATAGGGAGCTTTGCATGCATTTTGGTGTTTTGGTACCGAACATTGTGAAATAACTCAAAATGAACGTTTTTTGTGTAATGTTGTTCTGTTTGTCCATATAGAGTGCTATACATGTGTTTTCGCAATTTGTTTGTACCAAAGAAGCTCAAAAACAATCATAATAGACGTTTTTCGTAATTTCCTTTCGATTCCCCATATAGGGTACTTTCCTTGCATTTTGGCGTTTTCATACGTAACAACCTCAAAAACACTCAAAATACTTGTTTTTGGTAATGTTATTATGTTCCTCCATAAAGGGTATTTTCCATACGATTTAGTGTTTTGCTTCGTAAGTATGTGTATATATATATATATATATATATATATATATATATATATATATATATATATATATATATATATATATATATATATATATATATATATATATATATATATATATATATATATATATATATATATATATATATATATATATATATATATATATATTTTTTTTTTTTTTTTTTTTTTTTTTTTTTTTTTTTTTTTTTTTTTTTTTTTTTTTTTTTTTTTTTTTTTTTTTTTTTTTTTTTTTTTTTTTTTTTTTTTTTTTTTTTTTTTTTTTTTTTTTTTTTTTTTTTTTTTTTTTTTTTTTTTTTTTTTTTTTTTTTTTTTTTTTTTTTTTTTTTTTTTTTTTTTTTTTTTTTTTTTTTTTTTTTTTTTTTTTTTTTTTTATGTAGGAACGACACTGGCCAAGGGCAACAAAAAATTTATAAAAAAATTGCCCACTGAAATGCCAGTCCCATAAAAGGGTCAATGCAGTGGTCAAAAATTGGTGGATAAGTGTCTTGAAACCTCCCTCTTGAAGGAATTCAAGTCATAGGAAGGTGGAAATACAGAAGCAGGCAGGTAGTTCCAGAGTTTACCAGAGAAAGGGATGAATGACTGAGAATACTGGTTAACTCTTGCGTTAGAGAGGTGGACAGAATAGGGGTGAGAGAAAGACGATAGTATCGTGCAGCGTGGACGCGGAAGGAGGTGAGGCATGCAGTTAGCAAGATCAGAAGAGCAGTTAGCATGAAAATAGCGGTAGAAGACAGTTAGATATGCAACATTGCGGCGGTGAGAGAGAGGCTGAAGACAGTCAGTTAGAGGAGAGGAGTTGATGAGACGAAAAGCTTTTGATTCCACCCTGTCTAGAAGAGCAGTATGAGTGGAACCCCCCAGACATGTGAAGCATACTCCATACATGGACGGATAAGGCCCTTGTACAGAGTTAGCAGATGGGGGTGAGAAAAACTGGCGGAGACGTCTCAGAACACCTAACTTCATAGAAGCTGTTTTAGCTAGAGATGAGATGTGAAGTTTCCAGTTCAGATTACAAGTAAAGGACAGACCGAGGATGTTCAGTGTAGAAGAGGGGGACAGTTGAGTGTCATTGAAGAAGAGGGGATAGTTGTCTGGAAGGTTGTGTCGAGTTGATAGATGGAGGAATTGAGTTTTTGAGGCATTGAACAATACCAAGTTTGCTCTGCCCCAATCAGAAATTTTAGAAAGATCAGAAGTCAGGCGTTCTGTGGCTTACCTGCGTGATATGTTTACCTCCTGAAGGGTTGGACGTCTATGAAAAGAGGTGGAAAAGTGCAGGGTGGTATCATCAGCGTAGGAGTGGATAGGACAAGAAGTTTGGTTTAGAAGATCATTAATGAATAATAAGAAGAGAGTGGGTGACAGGACAGAACCCTGAGGAACACCACTGTTAATAGATTTAGGAGAAGAACAGTGACCGTCTACCACAGCAGCAATAGAACGGTCAGAAAGGATACTTGAGATGAAGTTACAGAGAGAAGGATAGAAACCGTAGGAGAGTAGTTTGGAAATCAAAGCTTTGTGCCAGACTCTATCAAAAGCTTTTGATATGTCCAAGGCAACAGCAAAAGTTTCACCAAAATCTCTAAAAGAGGATGACCAAGACTCAGTAAGGAAAGCCAGAAGATCACCAGTAGAGCGGCCTTGACGGAACCCATACTGGCGATCAGATAGAAGGTTGTGAAGTGATAGATGTTTAAGAATCTTCCTGTTGAGGATAGATTCAAAAACTTTAGATAGGGAGGAAATTAAAGCAATAGGACGGTAGTTTGAGGGATTAGAACGGTCACCCTTTTTAGGAGCAGGTTAAGTGTAGGCAAACTTCCCAGCAAGAAGGAAAGATAGATGTTGACAGACAGAGCTGAAAGAGTTTGACTAGGCAAGGTGCAAGCACGGAGGCACAGTTTCGGAGAACAATAGGAGGGACCTCATCAGGTCCATAAGCCTTCCGAGGGTTTAGGCCAGCGAGGGCACGGGAAAACATCATTGCGAAGAATTTTAATAGGTGGCATGAAGTAGTCAGAGGGTGGAGGAGAGGGGAGGAACAAGCCCAGAGTCATCCAAGGAAGAGTTTTTAGCAAAAGTTTGAGCAAAACCCTTTATATATATATATATATATATATATATATATATATATATATATATATATATATATATATATATATATATATATATATATATATATATATATATATATATATATATATATATATATACATATATATATATATATATATACTATATATATATATATATATATATATATATATATATATATATATATATATATACTATATATATATATATATATATATATATATATATATATATATATATATATATGTATATATATATATATATATATATATATATATATATATATATATATATATATATATATATATATATATATATATATATATATATATATATATATATATATATATATATATATATATATATATATATATATACTCGTATATATATATATATATACTATATATATATATATATATATATATATATATATTATATATATTATATATATATATATATATATATATATATATACTATATATATATATATATATATATATATATATATATATAAACTGAAGAAAAATTTTTTGGTAAAGTTTTTGCATTTCCCATATATGGTGATTTCCATGTTTTTTTTTCCGTTTTAGTGCAAAAACACGCTGAAAAAAAAAATAACTCTGGAAATCTCGTTTCCTTTTCCCCATATATGGTCCTTAGCAAACATCTTAGTGTATGCTGAAAAATGTATGTGAAATACACTCAAAATATACGTTTTTTAGTAATGCTTCGTCTCTTCATACAGAGTGCTATTCATGCGTTTTCGCGTTTTCTTACATAAAGAAATATATAAACAACCATAAAAAAACGATTTTCGTAATGTCTTTCCGTTTCCCTATATAAAGTACTTTCCATTTTGGCGTGTTTCTATGTTACAAGTTCAAAAGCACTCAGAATACTTGTTTTTGGTAATGGTATTATGTTTGTCCATGAACGGTGTTTTGCATGAGTTTTAACGTTTTGGTACGTAATTAGCTTAAAAAACACTGAAATCAGGCTTTTTTGGTAATGATATATTTTCCAATATAGTGTGTTTTCCATGATTTTTAGTTGTTTGGTGAATATTACGCTCATAAAAATTTCAAAAGACACGTTTCTGTAAAGCTCTTTTCCTTTTCCCGTATAGGGGTAATTTGCATGCATTATGGCATTCTGGTACATATCTGAAACGCACTCTTAATGAACGGTTTTGGTAATGTTGCTCTGATCCTTTTTATAGATTGCTAATTCATGGGGTTTTGGCATTTTGTAACCTAAGAAGCTCAAAAAACTCTCATAATGCACGTTTCTCGCAATTTCCTTTCGTTTCCTTATATACAGTACTTTACATGCATTTTTTTTTTCGTTTTTCTACGTAACAATATCAAAAACACTCAAAATGATTTTTGCTAAAGTTATTCTTTTTCTCAATAAAGTGTGTTTTGCATGCATTTTACCGTTTTTGTACGTAAGAGGTTCAAAAACATATAAAAGATACCTTTTTCGTTGAGGTGAAAATAGGGGCGAGAGAAAGAAGAAAGTCTTGTGCAGTGAGTCCACAGGAGGGGAGACATACAATTAATAAATTTTTTTTTTTTTTTTTATGTAGGAAGGATACTGGCCAAGGGCAACAAAAATCTAATAAAAAAAATGCCCACTGAAATGCCAGTCCCTAAAAGGGTCAAAGCAGTGGTCAAAAATTGGTGGATAAGTGTCTTGAAACCTCCCTCTTGAAGGAATTCAAGTCATAGGAAGGTGGAAATACAGAAGCAGGCAAGAAGTTCCAGAGTTTACCAGAGAAAGGGATGAATGATTGAGAATACTGGTTAACTCTTGCGTTAGAGAGGTGGACAGAATAGGAGTGAGAGAAAGAAGAAAGTCTTGTGCAGCGAGGCCGCGGAAGGAGGGGAGGCATGCAGTTAGCAAGATCAGAAGAGCAGTTAGCATGAAAATAGCGGTAGAAGACAGCTAGAGATGCAACATTGCGGCGGTGAGAGAGAGGCTGAAGACAGTCAGTTAGAGGAGAGGAGTTGATGAGACGAAAAGCTTTTGATTCCACCCTGTCTAGAACAGCAGTATGAGTGGAGCAGTTAACACAAAAACAGCGATAGAAGCGTTTTGGTACCTAAGAAGCTCGAAAACGCTCATAATACACGTTTCTAGTAATATATTTTCGTTTCCCCATATTGGTTGCTCTCTATGCATTTTGGCGTTTTTCTATCTGTTTTTTTGGCACATAAAAAGTCTAAAACGGTCATAAACACCCAAAAGACACGTTTCTGGAAATGTCATTTTTTTTTTCCGCATATAGGTTGCTTTCCATGCATTTTGGTGTTTTGGTAGCTAATAATGTGAAATACACTCAAAATACACGTTCATGTTGATACTTTTTTTTCTCCATATAAAGTGCTCTTCATGCGCTTTAACGTTATAGTATCTAAAAAGTTCAAAAACACTCATAAAAACTTCACTGGAAATATCCTTTTGTTTCCTCATATAATTTATTTTGTTTTGCATGCGTTTTAGCGTTTCGGTAACTAAGATTCTCAAAAAAAAAACAATTATAATAGACGTTGCTCGTAATATCCTTCCGTTTCCCTATATAGGGTACTTCCCATACATTTTGTCGTGTTCTACGTAATAAACTCAACTCAAAATACTGTTTTTTTCTGTTTACTGTTATTCTGTTTAGCCATAAAGGGTGTTTTCATGCGTTTTACTGTTTTGGTACGTAAGACGTTCAAAATTATTCAAAAGACACGTTTTTCGTAAAGTTCTTTTGCATTCCCTTATAAAGTAATTTCCATGCTTTTTAACGTTTTATTGGCTAAGACGCTAAAAAAAAAAAAAAAACACTGGTAAAAAACGTTGCCGGGGATCTTGTTTCCTTTCCACATTTAAGATGCTTTGTAATTATTTTATCATTTTGGTACCTAACAATGTGAAATGCACTAAAAAATACATGTTTTTTTTTTTTTCTCAACGTGGTATTGTTTCTCAATATAGAGTGCTATTAATGCCGTTTAGCGTTTCCGAACCTAAGAAGCTCAAAAACACTCATGATACTGGTTTCTCGTAATGACTATTCGTTTCCCCCATATAGTGTACTTTGCCATTTTGCCGTTTTTCTATGTGACAAGTTAAAAAACACACAAAACACTTGTTTTTTGGTAATGTTATTCTTTTCCACCACAAAGAGTACTTTGTGTGCTTTTTCTCGTTTTGGTACGCAAAACAAAATCGCTAAAAACAAGAGTTTTTTTGTTATGTTGTTTTGTATTCCTATATATGGTGATTTCCATTTTTTTATATATTTTTATTTATTTATTTATTTATTTATTTATTTATTTATTTATTTATTTATTTTGCGTCTTGGTGCCAAACACGCTCATACTGAAAACACGTTTGTGGAAATGTCGTTTATTTTACCCATATATGTTTTTTTTTCTTTCATGCATTTTGGCGTTTTGGTACTTAATAATGTTAAATACATTCAAAATACACGTTCATGGTAATGTTATTTTCTCCATATAGAGTGCTGTTCATGCGTTTTTTTTAGCGTTTTGGTACCTAATAAGCTCAAAACACTTATAAAACACGTTTCTCGTAATGTTTTTTTCGTTTCTTTTAGTGTACTTTGCCTGCATTTTTCCTTTTTCTACGTAACAGGTAAAAAAAAAAAACTGAAAAATACTTTCTTTTTTTTGGTAATGTTTTACTATCAAAGGTGTTTTGCATGCCTTTTAGCGTTCTGGTAAGTAAGACGAAAACTATCAAAAGACACGTTTTTTTGTAATGTTTTGCATTCCAACATAGGTTGATTTCCATGCTTTTTAGCGTTTTGCTGTTTAGCACGCTAAAAAAAACACCCAAAAGACACGTTTCTGGTAATGTCGCTTCGTTTTCCCTATATAAAAGTTTTTGCATGCATTTTGCCGTTTTGTTACCTGACAATGTGAAAAACACTCAAAATACTCGTTTTTCGTAATGTTCTGTGTCTCTATTTAAAGTAAATACCTCAAAACTGTAAAAAAGTCGTTTTTGGTAATGTTGTTTTGTTTTCCCATATATGGTGTTTCCATGCTTTTTCAGCATTTTGTTGCTTAATATGATTATAAACATTTTTTGAGCCTAATAATGTGAAATACACTAAAAATATTCGTTGTTGGTAATGTTATTCTTTTTCTTAATGCGTTTTATCGGTTTGGTGCCTAAGAAGGTCAAAAACACCCATTATACACGTCTCTCGTAATGTCCTTTTGTTTCCCCATATACTTTGCTTTTTCATGCAGTTTGGAGTTTTATTACGTAACAAGCTCAAAAACACTTAAAATAAATGTTTTTGTAATATTATTCTGTTTCTCCATAAGAGGTGTTTTAGCTTTTTGGTACGTAAGAATTTGGAAAGCACTCAAAAGACATGTTTCTGGACATTTAGTTTCCTTTCCACATCTATAGTGCTTCTCATGGATTTTGGCGTTTTCGTACCTAACAATCTGAAGTACACTGAAAATACTTCTACTTGTTAATGTTATTCTGTTTTTCCATATAGATTTCTATTTAGGCGATTTAGTGTTTTGGTACCGTAGATGATAAAAAAAAAGTCGTAATACGCATTTCTTGTTTTATTTATCTATTTTTTTTTTTTCGTTTTCCCATATCAGATGCTTTGTATGGATTTTTGCGTTTTTCTGTGTATTAAGCTCAAAAACTATTAAAATACTTGTTTTTGGTAGTGTTTTTTTTTTTTTTTTGTCTGGGTGTTTTACATGTTTTAAGCGTATCAATACGCAAGAAGCTGATAAAGACTTAAAAAACAAGTTTCTGGTAATGTTTTTTTATTCCCATATAGAGTGCTTTCCATTCTTTTTTTACCGTTTTTCTGCCTAACATGTACAAAAACACTCATAAGATAGGCATAATGTAATGTCGTTTCGTTTCCCAGGGGGCTTTGCATTGATTTTGGGGTTTTGGTACCTAACAATGTAAAATATATGAAAAATATCATGTTTTTCCATATATATATATATTAACGCATTTTCGCGTTTTGGTATCTAAAAAGATTAAAAACACTTATGATAAACGTTTTTCATATCCTAGTCTATTGTCTACGGCTAAACTGTTCATGTTATTTAAGAGAGGTAACAGACGGGAACCTCGTAATTACCGTGGTGTGACTATTATTAATTGTCTCGCTAAACTCTTTGATATGGTACTGTTTGCGCGACTGGAGAGATGGTTCAAACCATACAGGGAGCAGGCTGGAGCACAGAAAGATCGTGGCTGCATTGAGCATATCGTAACATTAAGATTATTAACTGATATGGCTAAAAGGAAGAAAAGGAAACTTTTTGTAATGTTTGTGGACTTAACTCAGGCTTACGATCTGGTACCTAGAAGTATGTTATTTACAGTTCTGAAACGGTTGGGTTGTGGTAGTGTTATGCTGGCGGCACTTGTTGCTATGTACGCGGTAACGAACAGTGTCATCGGTTCAGTGATAGTAGCAGCCACGGTCGGGGTGCGTCAGGGTAGCTCAACATCTTGTCTGCTCTTTGTCCTGTACGTTAATGACCTGATTAAGATTATCAAAGAAAATAGTAATCCTGATGGTTTCTTGTCTTGGCTACATATTTTAGTCCTAATGGATGATACGGTGCTCCTTGCAACAACCAAAGATAATTTAATCAATAAAGTAACATTGCTAAAACAGTACTGCGATAGCTATGGCATGAAGATCAATGCAACAAAAACAAAATTCTTTGTTATATGTGGTACAGAACACGACAGAGAGGCAGTAAGAGTAGATGACCTGGTGGTGGAGTCGTGCGCACAGTACACCTATCTTGGCTCACCATTTACAGCTGACGGTTCCGTGTCAGCGGCAGTCGCGGCTCACATGCAGGCAAAGATGGCACACTTTAACAAATTTGTTTTATTCTTAAAGAAGAATTGTGACTGGCCCTTTATCGTAAAGAAGAGAATATTTGATGCTGCTCTCATGTCAGCCGTGCTGTATGGGTGTGAGTCGTGGCTGAACGCTGACTTAAAACCAGCCACAAAAATCTACAACTGGGCATTAAAACAGCTACTTGGAGTTAGGAAGACCACCTGCAATGATATGTGTTACATTGAATCTGGATATCCACCTTTAAAAGATCTTGTACGAAGTAGACAAAGAAAGTTCTTCACTAAAGTGTGGCGAGAAAGATCTGTAATGAATGACGATCCCCTAATGTTGGTAATAAATAAAGTACTGGACACTAGATATAATACGAGAACATATGTACACGGATTGATTTTTAATAATTTAGATGATATCATATTAACAACAGAATCACTAAAGAACGATATTTTGAGATCCGAATCATCTAGGAGAATGACTTACCGAGAAATCAATCCGGGTTTATCTGTTCACGAGGTTTACCGTGTAAGGGATAGTATACCAGAAAGAGAGAGGATGTCATTTACACAGTTTAGGTTGTCAGCTCACTCTTTAGCGGTGGAGACTGGCAGATGGAATAGGAGGGGACGTGGTCGTCTACCTATAGAGGAGAGATTGTGTCCATGTGGCTGTATACAGACGGAAACACATGTGGTACAAGATTGTCCTAGTACACAACATGTGAGAGATAGTCATGATTTTGTAACTATTCAAGATATTTTTTCTGAGCAATATTCTAATATGGATCAGTGTAAAATTGTTCACCTAATTTTGTCTTCATATAACTAAGTAGAAAAAAATAACGGCTATATAGTCAGAATATAATTCTAACATTTTAACATTTTTATACAATCTAGATTATTAGTTCATTTTTATCACTTGTGTCAGTAAAAAGCAAAATCTGTACTTAGAAATAATCTAAAAGAGTACTTCTGTTTGTTTAACTAGGATGTCAGTACGTTGAACGACATTGTTTACTCATGTTATTGAAGCTGACGCGAATATAGTATTAAATAATGTAGTAATTATCAGCAACCATTGCCCTGTAAGTAGTTTTAACACACCGGGAGAGACTCCATCTGGACCGCATGCCTTGTCTGGCTTAATATTGTCTATTTGCTTCTGAACTTCCTCTTGACTTATCTGGTCATCTAGAATTGGAATATTTACTGGTAAATGATTTCCGTCATCTAAATTATCTGCCACAGTAGGATCCAATACTTCCTCATAAAATTCTTTAAATTCCTGATCAGAAGGACGACCATCTTCCTTACAATCACCCTGATATTTACCCTTCCAATCTATCGCCCTCCATACTCGTGAATCATCACGGTCCTGTAGGAGTCTGTCCCAGCGGTCAGTGTATGTCCTGTCATGTACATCATTACCTTCACCTGCCGCCGTCTCGCCACGGCTCCTACTGCAACATTCGTACAACACTTCAGACACCTTTTCTGCAAACTCATCTACAGTGACATCATTACCATCCACATGCACATTAGAAATTAAATTAGAGAACATATCATGATTAATCTGATTGAATTTTATAGGTTTACTCGTCATCTTAGCATGCTCCGCAGTCCCCAGTAGTGATGCATGACCGCCTAAATGGTAGGCACGCCGTAACACATGGTCAAGATTGACTTTATTCAAGCATAATTGGACCGCTATCGGAGCGTGATCTGATGGCAAGTGTTCTGTCTGGTGAACCTGAAACAAATCAATATTCCTGACTAACTTCTCTGACGCTATACAAACATCCAACTCGGAAATCCATGTGCTATCTTTCTTAAATGTCAGATTGCTTACAAAGTGCTTCTCACGAGTTTTCAGATTGTTGATCACAATGAAGTTATTGTCTTTACAAACTGATGCTAAGGCATAAGCGTTATCATTGGGAGTATTTACATCATCTGGTATGAGTGGATATGCATATTCAATATTATTGGCAATATCTCTTACAGCTTTGCCCAACCTCGCATTTACATCACCTAATATTAAACACTTATCACAGTTGTTTTCCATGAGCTTCTCGTGTATAGCTGCAAATGACTCGTGAGAGAAGTACAGTGAGTCACTTGGGAGTATGTAGCAGGCACCAAACATTACTCCAGGTACACAACTCAGTTCAAACCACACCTGGTCACACATGCTCGTATCCACTCTTATTACATCTTCACTGAGACAGTTTTTTATCCTAACAGTTGTTCCGCCACGATGAGCTGCGTTCTGATTGTAGCTCATGTAAGAAACATAGCCAGGCAAGCATACACGTAGCGATGTTTTCACTTCATTCAGTGCCACAATTTCATATTTCAGTAACATATCCTCCACATTCTTCTTTTCTAACTTAGTTTTGCAACCGTTAATATTCCAAGACAAGATTTTAAGAACTCTACACACACACACACACACACACACACACACACACACACACACACACACACACACACACACACACACACACACACACACACACACACACACACACACACACACACACACACCTGTCACTTCACTCAAGAAGATGGAGTGTGAGGAGAACTATGCAGCCCTGCAATTCTGAACAGTTGTATGGGCCTGAAGACAAATGGTTGTTAACCCTCTAATAGTTTCGGTACTGTCTGACGTCGCCTGTCAACAGGACCCTGCTGGGGATAGTAGTATGTTGCTATTGGCAGATTATTATACTTGTGTGATATATCTGTGCATAAAAGCCAAGAAAATACAGTAAATTTATTGTCTTCAACATGGGCAGAAACTTAGATCATCCTTATGAATTGAATTTAAAGGATGGAAAACTCTAACACCTTTTTTTTTTTCAGTTTTTTAAGATTGGTTCTCCTAAATTATCAAAGTTAAGTTGGTGCCTCTTAACAAAGGATTTGGTTTGTAGACGCAAGAGATAAATAAATTGATTGATTGATTAATGACTGGAGTAATAATGAAAATATAGATACACAAAATTGTTATGAGCTAAAGCATTACTGGACATTTTTTTTTATTTAATTATTTTTATGGACAAGGTCATAAAAGAAGAAAAGGTATTCGTTTCGCCTTCATCTTCCCCTCCTTGCATTACATAAAGCATATCCCGCCCTGGAACCAGTCACAGTGTGTCCCGAGTATTGGCGCGGCGTCATCAATAAATACCTCGGCATCGGGAATAGAGCGTTGGTTTCATCTATCTGAAGTTAAAAGAGATGTGTGTTTAACTGTTTCATGGAGTATTTTGTTATAATTTGAAGAGCTGGAGCACCCTGAATCACACTTAGCAGTACTTCAGACGCTACTCATAATGTCAATGTGTTTTCTTACTTTTTATTTGTTTATTAATTTAATTTCATGTAGCGCAAGTTGTATTATCACTAAGAGTAAATTAATCTTCTTTTTTTTTTTCATTTAGTTAACACTACGCCACTCGTTTCCTTAAATATTTACAGTTAATTGCTGATTGTGATTGCCGACACTTATTTATCATGGGAATTAAAGCATAAACCAACAAGAAATCCACAGTTTTGAATAGAATGAGGTTGTATTAGAATAATGGCGAAAGAGAAAATTGTGACTACATATTGTTTGGCAAATGTCAGCTATATGCCACGTAATTCTGTTTGTCATGTTTCAGTCAGTCAGCTATGAACCTTATATCACCAGAAATGAAAGAAAAGAGTTGCATGGCTTTCATGTTGTGATGGAATTAACTACAACTACAATTTCACCCGTGTGAGTGGTGTTTTTTTTTTTTCTCATCTGACCGAAAAAACGCCAAGATATGGAAAATTATTTAAGTGTTAGTGAACATTAATGTATTCGTGGTGACGGTTTGTCTCAGTTGTCTCCCTTTAATGAGAATGTAGGCAGGGTATTCTATTCGTATTAGCTTGGAGATGTATTATGTTCAGGCCTTCAGAGCGTTCCTGGATTTTAATGAGTGCAAGAGGCTCAGTCTCTCCCAGGAATATATTGGCTGCACCAAAGAGTCGCCTCTAATAAATTAAAAGTAAATCATGTCAAATTATACTTTAGAAGAAATTAAAAACACTTTTATGAATATCAGTCCCTGATTCTTTGCCTTAAAAATAAAAAAATAAATGCTTTAAAAAATGCAAGAAATATTTTTATAGCGTTCAAATTCCTTGGTTAGACTGATTCTTAAAGTGTTCAGCAAAGTGAGGCTCATGGGGAAGGGTAGAAAGACAGTAGCGTCATTATATGGATACACGTTCTTTGTATAATTCTTATCATGTGCCCTGAATTTTTTTTAGTAATATAAAATATTGCACATACAGCAAAATGACAAATAAACCTTGCAGCTAGCAGTCGATGATGTCGGCCATTGATGTCTAATATGTAGAGAGTTATGTTTAATTAAACCATAGAAAGTAGAAAGGGCTTTCCTCACGAAAGCTCGAAATGTTACATCGACATCATATATTTACTTAAGTTTATGTAGAAAGTTTTATCTTGAACCTCCATTTTCTACTACAACTCATACCTGGCTATTGAAAGTTGAAGGAGAATCAAATACCAGCAGGTAGTTCTCGGCATTGTGGAGATCATGTACTTGTACACAATTAATAACACATCACCATTTTCTTATTACTTGCACTCGTAGAGAATGAATAGTGGGGCATCTATTAGAAATGTGATGCAAGGGAGTAGGACATGGTGCCACCGCTGGCATTGCTTTTACAGAGGATTTTGAAGAGTAGCAGGGTTTCCTTCATACACTTCCCTGCATATAACTGTAGTGACAATACTTCCGTGGTGAAAAGGACTAGCAGGCAGAGGAAAAAAAATAAAGGTCAAGCAAGACGTGAATGTATTAATAGAGAAAAATATTTGTATCACCGATCAAATGTGTGTGTGTGTGTGTGTGTGTGTGTGTCTGTTTATGTAGGAGGGACACCGGTCAAGGGCAACAAAAATCCAATTAAATAAAAACAAAAAATAGACCCACCGAGATGCCGGTCCCCGAATAGTGTCCAAAGAGATAGTAAAATATTGAAGGATACGAGTGTCTTGAAACCTCCCTCTTGAAGGAGTTAAGTCATAAGAAGATGGAAATATAGAAACAGGCAGGGAGTTTCCTTTTTCGCCTTGTAATGTTTTTGCTGCGTTATATTAGGATCACACAAGCCTCGCCTCTTTTTGAAATGTTACTGGCCACCTCGCTGCTCACCCTTCTTTACGGTTTTGTCAATGAATGAGTGTGGGTACTCACACATAGGAATACGAGGAAGGTTATATCACTAGACCTGTTGCCTTAAGCAGAGACCTAGGATGCTAAGACTGAGTGCCGAATGAGAGCATTGTCTAATAATGGCAACAATTCAGTCTCCCTTCGTTGTCTATTGAAAAATAAATTTATTAATTAGAAAATTAAATCCATAATAGATAAGGATTGTGTGTGTGTGTGTGTGTGTGTGTGTGTGTGTGTGTGTGTGTGTGCGCGCGCGCATTAACGTACACATGCCTGTACTTACTATGTCAGTGTTAAGATGTCGGAAATATATGACAATTATATACCAGAAAATGCAACAAAATAGGTGAAAATAATTGAGAAGAGAATGTATGCGCATCAAACTCGTATTAATGTACGTTCATGAGATTTTAGATATCAGTTTGAGATGTTAAGTTATTATAGATACACACACACACACACACACACACACACACACATGTTTGTTACCGTTACATCCCTGTCTCGGAGAGGGAGGAAATCGGCTAGCACAAGCCGCTGACCTTGGCTAACAAAACAGGTTTCTTTGTCGCTCGTAAACCTGTCAGGACCTTTATCTTTATTCAGCTTACGTTTAGGAGGCTTGAAATATGCCACGTTAACTTCATGTAACGTGATTCGTAAGTTCATGCTTACAATAAAAATCAGTACCCAATGAGATTCCTTTGCATTGTGAAGAGAATACAGCAATCATTTGTGATTTTTTTTTTTTGATAACTTGGATGTATCCAAGTAGAAAACGCTTAAGAATTCGGTTTAATAACAATGCTGCTCAAGAAAACTTACATTAAATCTTAAATTGGTGGGGGGGCGTGGCAGGAAGTGAAAAATGATCGCGTTGATAACGCTGCAGTAGTAGGGAAAGTATTCAGGATGCTGTTCTCACCACGAGGAAGAAAAAAAAAAATATATATATATATATATATATATATATATATATATATATATATATATATATATATATATATATATATATATATATTACTTATGAGGATGTTGTTGGCAGCAGTGGGTACCGATTTGTCTAAGTAGGTCACATTGAAGAGCTATCTTATGAGTGTGTCAGAAGGGTGAAGGCCTGAAGGAGGAATACATTTTTTATAAGATGACCTGATTTTTTTTTTTCAATAGTTTATACAAATCGTACTTCATATTTGCTAATTCAATTTTGATTAGTAAAAACTTATGTAAAGAAAAATAGAATATAGTTGGAGTGTTCTACTCTTCAACATACTTCACTTACCTCAGTCTTTGAAGTTAGCAGAGTCACAACAAAGCAGTCCGAAGGTCACATAGCGATTTTAAAATTATACTAATGGTATGTTAAGTAAAATTGTCAATGTAACAAGACATGTCATGCGTTGGGCAACACTGCGTAGTGGTAAACAATGGTTAGAATATTTTTCATAAGAATGTATCTCTGCAGGTGTTCGGACAGCAGCTCACAAAAAGAGAGAGAGAGAGAGAGAGAGAGAGAGAGAGAGAGAGAGAGAGAGAGAGAGAGAGAGAGAGAGAGAGAGAGAGAGAGAGAGAGAGAGAGAGAGAGAGAGAGAGAGAGAGAGAGAGAGAGAGAGAGAGAGAGAGAGAGAGAGAGAGAGAGAGAGAGAGAGAGAGAGAGAGAGAGAGAGAGAGAGAGAGAGAGAGAGAGAGAGAGAGAGAGAGAGAGAGAGATTATTTATTTAATTAATTTTATACATACTACAGCCTCAATCAGATACATTATGGAGTGCCAGTTAAAATATGAATCAAAGGAAAAAAAGAACAAACATTATGCGCATACGTGCCCTCATTACCGCATGATTTGTTCACATTTTCTTAGTTTCAGAGAGAGAGAGAGAGAGAGAGAGAGAGAGAGAGAGAGAGAGAGAGAGAGAGAGAGAGAGAGAGAGAGAGAAGGTCAGCGAATTAGTAACACCGTCTCATTTGACTTGAGTTACCTGGTGGAGCTAGGAAGTCATCGCCGGATCACTTGAGAGCTGTGGTAGCAGAGTTCGTTTTTTGTATCATAAGTTCTTCTTTACATGTTTAAAGAAGAAGCGTTTTCATATCAGTTTTGTTCAGTTCATAAGCTGATCCGGAAAAAAAATGTGTGAGAATGAAAGAAAAGCTTGGGTAATGAAAGAAAAGCTTGGGTGTAACTTTTATCTTTTGAGATTCGCCAATACCTTCACTATATTATTTATTCATTATCTTATACCTTATTTTGCTTCTTGTACATGGACTGATTACGTAAATACAGTTCGGGGGCGCGCGCGCGCGCGCGGGCGCGCGTGTGTGTGTGTGTGTGTGTGTGTGTGTGTGTGTAGGCAGGTAGATATATAAGAAGGTAGAAAGTTAGATAAGTAAGTAGGGCACATTGATAAGATATACACAAGATAGGTAGTTCTTGTATTTTTAGTAAAAAAAATTTGTAGCGTTGTGAAAGCCGGCAGCTTCTAAACATCATTACTTTTCATTTCTCCACCGGCTAGGTCTTCTTGATGGATTCCGTGAAGGAAAAATAATGCTCTCAATGCAGCCATATTTGTTTACTTCTAGAATTCTTACAATGTTTTCCACGGCTCATTGTATCAAGTACGGAAGGAAAGGAGATCAATCTTACATCAGCGCATTCACCGCTATGCAGAAGATGACAAGCTATTAAAAAAATAAATGTTGCTTTAACATATGGACTGTGTGTCAACAGGTGAGGCTCCTCTAAGAGCTCTCATGGTAAATCTTAACTTTTACATTGCCTCCCCCATCATTCTTCCTTCTCCTTTCATGTCTGCATTCTTTCTTCACGTTCACCTCCTCCTCCTCCTCCTCCTCCTCCTCCTCCTCTCCCCCTCTAGTTCTCTCCACTTCTGTCCACTTCCTCCTCCATCGATTCTGAGCGGTAAATAAGTGTGCCAGGCAGGGTCCTCAGAGAACGCCTGGGTGGAGTACATTTACTTGTCTCTGGGTGGAGAGAAAGTGTGTGTGTGTGTTTTATTAATATTATAATTATGTATGTATGTACCACTCGAACGAAGGCAATGTAGTTATTATAGCTGTGGTAAAAAATAAACAAATTATATATATATATATATATATATATATATATATATATATATATATATATATATATATATATATATATATATATATATATATATATATATATATATATATATATATATATATATATATATATATATATATATATATATATATATATATATATATATATATATATATATATATATATATATATATATATATATATATATATATATATATATATATATATATATATATATATATATATATATATATATATATATATATATATATATATATATATATATATATATATATATATATATATATATATATATATATATATATATATATATATATATATATATATATATATATATATATATATATATATATGACTTTAGCCAATCAGAGACAAGAATGAAGGAGGGTAAAGAATTAAGATTATTTTTCATCAGCAACAGAGATGCACCCTTTCCATTAATGATACTGAATTTTTGCCAAACCAACACTGCAATCATGAACACTCACTTCAAAACAATAGATATAATACATTTATATGATTCAGTATATTTAATTGTCTAAATATTAATTTCCCTCAGTCAGTTATCTCTGTTATCTGAGTCTCTATCGATACACGAGCACCTGTGCACTAATGTCCCACTAACATTTTCACGCCACCACGGTCTGACAGCCATTTAGAGCCTTGGAAAACCTCGACACAGTTAACAATTCACACAACGTAACTGACGTTTAGTTTTGGGGTCAGCCAAAATGACTTACACTGCACAGTGACACTCGTGTCACTGTGCAAGTTCAGCTCCGCGTTTACACATCCAAGGGAAGAAAAGGAGCCGTGACCCTTACGTGCATCAGTGAGGAAGCAAGAAGAATTAGAGGTGGATCATTGTGACCTGAGGACACAGGATGAACATTATCTTCAACAACACGGAATAACCTCAATCAATTTATTATTTATATATATATATATATATATATATATATATATATATATATATATATATATATATATATATATATATATATATATATATATATATATATATATATATATATATATATATATAGTGTGTTCTTCGTTTAGTGTAACATGCTTTGGTTAAATATTCTGAGTGGAAGAACCATTTAATGAGATGTGTCGCAGCATCACCTCTTGCTCACTATAAAATTACACGAATATGAAGAAGACGAAGAAGACATAAAAAAGCAGGAGGAGGAAAAGGAGGAGGAGGAGGAGGAAGAGGAGGAGGAAGAGGAGGAGGAGGAGGAGGAATACATATGAAAATACATATGTGTGAAAAAAAGAAAACAAGAAAATAAAAATACTATATAGAAGAAACACAGCGTCATCCCCTCATCCCCCTCAATACCAGCATTACTTACCCCCACTGCTCTCTCTCTCTCTCTCTCTCTCTCTCTCTCTCTCTCTCTCTCTCTCTCTCTCTCTCTCTCTCTCTCTCTCTCTCTCTCTCTTCCTTAATATATATTAACAAAATATTTATTTATCAATTATTTTTTTATGTGTGTGTGTGTGTGTGTGTGTGTGTGTGTGTGTGTGTGTGTGTGTGTGTGTGTGTGTGTGTGTGTGTGTGTGTGTGTGTGTGTGTGTGTGTGTGTGTGTGTGTGTGTGTGTGTGTGTGTGTGTGTGTGTGTGTGTGTGTGTGTGTGTGTGTGTGTGTGTTTGTGTTTGTGTCTCGCTTCTTGTTCTTGTTTTGTTTTTGTTGTCCTTCTGCTCCTTCTTTTCTTCCTTTTCCTCATTTCTCGTTTTCACTCCTCCTCCTCCTCCTCCTCCTCCTCCTCCTCCTCCTTCTCCTCCTCCTCCTCCTCCTCCTCCTCCTTCTCCTCCTCCTCCTCCTCCTCCTCCTCCTCCTCCTTCTCCTCCTCCTCCTCCTCCTCCTCGTTCTCCTCCTCCTCCTCCTCCTCCTCCTCCTCCTCCTCCTCCTCCTCTTTCATATACTCTACAAACGCTTGACCGAGAACCGACGCACACACACACACACACACACACACACACACACACACACACACACACACACACACACACACACACACACACACACACACACACACACACACACACACACACACACACACACACACACACACACACACACACACACACACACACACACAGACACACACACACGCACACACAGACACACACACAGACGTCACTGATTAAATAAATAAGTCAAGAGAAACCTACCTGTAGCTAAGAATAATGCATGCCAAAAGATATGAAAGAGAGGAAAAATAAATAAATAAAATAAATATGAAAAACTGTGAGGTAACACGATGTAGACGATGCTGATTCAATATGTAACACGATTTTTGTGTTTGAGAAGCAAGTGTTATTTTCCAACTCTTTTCAGTGGAAAATAATAGCAAATGTCCATTAATCCTGTCACACTTTGCTTTTAGAATGATTTTGTTCTCCAAAATGGCCGAATTTTGGCATTTTTCTTTATTACTTTTACAGAGAACTTCTTATCTCTTGTCTTGATTGTCGTGCTTCTGCGTTGCACAATCTTGTTGCGTCCCTAATCTATAAGACTGGTTTTTGTGGGTTGAAGGGAACGCTTTGAGTTTTTCTAATTTTTACTTTATTTATATTATTTACATATATTTACACTCAGACGATCATATACGACTTTCGACAACAACGAAAAACTACGAAAATTGTTTCATCTCTCTTCAAATAAATTCCATTAAATATTTGAAACACTTTAGCGATTGAAATCACTTGACATATTTAATACTCAATGATAAATCACATCCTACACAAACCTCACAACTAATATTCAGTGAGGAACACATCCTACACCTACCCAATCCCTCTCTGTCAATATATAACACCAACATTTTACTCTGACTGCATTACAACTGTCTGGCTCTACTTACTGGTACTGTGATAGGCGGCTTGTCCATCTTGACCCTCTCTGCTCTGACTGCTCTGTCTAGCTTGTCCCTCTGTCTGCGTCTGTCTGTTCCCATCCCCTACACCTCATGATATACACGTGATGTTCTAGCGACCTTTCGCCCCAACAAGGGTTCCGTTGTTATAAGATTTAATTTCCAACACTTTGATCATACAGTTAATTTTCCTATATCTTTCAATAAGGTTAATTTTAGAGTAACTGGTTTTATTTTCTCCTACTTTGATCATAAGCTTCATTCTCCTATATTTTCCGTAAGGTCCACTTTCAAGTAACTATATTTATGTTCCCATACTTCAATCATACAGTTTGTTTTCCCTTAACTTTCAATAAGGTTCATTCTCAAATAAGTTTGGTAATCGCAATTCTAATCAGGAACAAGGAGGCGGCGATTCGTATGGTGTGCCGGCTGTCCGTGTTGTCCAGGTCATCTGCTTCCGGTGAGCTCTGCGTCCCTCGTATACTAATTCAGTGATAGCCACCTCTTCTTGTAATCTGGTGCTAATCTGCGGCTCTGTTAGTCTTGTGATGACTCACCCCATCTTGTTGTTCTCCTCGGTGGTCACGTCTCGTCTCTTATTTATCAGGGTGGTGGTAGCTTCTTGGTACCTGCTTTCGTGTTTATGTTGTTTCCGTGTATCTTGTTTCCGTTTAGACCTGAAGTCTTCCTCATGATTAATGATGACATCTTGCTCAGAACTAGGTGAATATAACGCTTTGAAATATGTTCATTTTGTCGCCTGACTAATCATTCTTCTCATCATGATCATTGTCATTGAATTATCTTCTGTATCGCTATCCGTAATGTTCTTCAACAATTTAGTTTGCCTTGTTTCACCTTAAAGCTCTTCTGTAACTATCATTTCTCTGTGTAGTGGTGATAGTTCTTTAGATATCAGTATTTAATCTGTAAGCAGTGTTTGATATTCATATCCCTTGTGGTAATATGCCTTATCTTCACTATACCCCACTGATCGTTGCCTGCTCATCCTTAGCTACCAAGCAATATAACATCTATCACAGACACTTTCACTAGTTTAGTTGTCATCTCTCGACTTTCCCTCTTCCACGGGAAGAGGGAAAAGGAAAAGAATGATAAATCTTTTATACTTATGTTTCTGTTAAAGTCTCTAAACATATTAATCGACAGGTCACCAGCACACAGCAAATAAGAATATGGACCATAGTTTCAAACTCTCATAAGAAATTACAATATAAAAATTCTATATCTATATATAAGCACAGCCTTTGCTCCTTTGAAGAACATTTCAGTCCCTCGTTCCTGAGTACAGTAAAATCCCTCTTATCCGGCATCAACGGGACCGCCGACATGCCGGATACTTGAATATTGCCGGATACTTGAATAGAAGTGAAATTATGTCCACAATCACCACCCTACACTCACGCATCTTACCATAACAAAGATCAGCTGATCTTAATCTGCAGCCGATCTGATCAGCTGCTTAAGTGTAAGCACAACACGCTTCCTCTTTTCTATAACTTTAGGCATGATGAAGGCGTCAGGCGATAAACAGTGCACACGCGGGACTGAGTCAATGAGTAAACACAGTGCAGAGGGCCGCGGGTGGCGCGAAGCAGTGCGCTCTGGTGGCGAGGGGACAAAGTATACCTCGCGCGGGAATTTTAATTGATTTTATGAGTACACATTGATTTTTTATTGATTTTAAGGCTCAGGAAAAAATGTGACGGATACTTAAAGCTGCCGGGTACTCGAATCCCGGATGAGAGGGATTTTACTGTACTATTTTGTATATAATTCTTAGTCTAAAGTCTTTTCTTAACGTAATGACCTTCATCCAAGGAATGTCTTTAAATTCACTTTCCTTAATCAAGAATACCTTCTCAATCTACTGTCCTTAATTCAGGCTATTTTCTTAATCTGCTCTCCTTAATGCAGACAATTATTTCATCCAGTATCTTTAATTGAGACTGTTTATTTAGACCAGTGTCCTTAATGCAGAATATTTCGTTAATCTAACATCCTTAATCCAGACAATTTATTTAATCACCTATCCTCAATGCAGATTTTCGTAATCTACTATCCTTAATCAATACTATTTCCGTAATTTAACATCCTTAATAGAGACTATTTCCTTTATCCATCCTTTATCCTTAATCCAGACTACTTTCTTAATGCACTATCCTTAATCCTTAAATTGCGGACGGAAAGAGACATCATAACACAAGGCAAAAATCTAAATACAAAGGTATACAGTGTAATGAATGACAAGACGGTGATGTGAAATGTTACAGCACATGAAAGTGGTACATTATGTATTACAGCAAACTTAACAAACTCCAAAAAGCACGCCAAGATTTGACTTGCCGGAGAATGATGGCTCTGGGCAGGAGAAGGCTCTCTCTCTCTCTCTCTCTCTCTCTCTCTCTCTCTCTCTCTCTCTCTCTCTCTCTCTCTCTCTCTCTCTCTCTCTCTCTCTCTCTCTCTCTCTCTCTCTCTCTCTCTCTCTCTCTCTCTCTCTCTCTCTCTCTCTCTCTCTCTCTCTCTCTCTCTCTCTCTCTCTCTCTCTCTCTCTCTCTCTCTCTCTCTCTCTCTCTCTCTCTCTCTCTCTCTCTCTCTCTCTCTCTCTCTCTCTCTCTCTCTCTCTCTCTCTCTCTCTCTCTCTCTCTCTCTCTCTCTCTCTCTCTCTCTCTCTCTCTCTCTCTCTCTCTCTCTCTCTCTCTCTCTCTCTCTCTCTCTCTCTCTCTCTCTCTCTCTCTCTCTCTCTCTCTCTCTCTCTCTCTCTCTCTCTCTCTCTCTCTCTCTCTCTCTCTCTCTCTCTCTCTCTCTCTCTCTCTCTGAATCAAACAGAAAAGAAGACAAGAAAAAGAGAAAGCACAAACTATAGTAGAAGAGAGTAGATGAGAGGAGAGAAGAGAAGAGAACGGGAGAAGAAAGGAGAGGAGAGCAGAGGAGAGGAGAGGAGAGGATTCTAGAGAAGATAGAGAAAAGAGGACAAAAAAAGGAGAGAAGATGAGAGTAAAGGAGAGGAGAGGAGAGAAGAGAAGAGAAGAGAAGAGAAGAGAAGAAGAAGAGGAGAGGAGAGGAGAGAAGAGAAGAGAAGAGAAGAGAAAAGGAGAGAGAGAAAAGAAAAGAGAAGATGAGAGATTCGATTAAAGGAGAGGAGAGGAGAGAAGAGAGGAGAAGAGAGGAGAGGAGACGAGAATAAAGAGGAGAGGAGAGAAAACAGTAGAAAAAAGTGGATAGAGGAGAGGAAAGAGGAGGAGAGAGGAGAGGAGAGGAGAGGAAAGGAGAGGAGAAGGTAGAGGAAAATGGAGAGTCGAGGAGAGGAGAGGGGAGAGGAAAGGAGAGAGGAAGAGAAAGGAGAGGAGAGAGGAGAGGAGAGGAGAGGAGAGGAGAGGAGAGGAGAGGAGAAAGGAGAGGAGAGGGGAGGAGAGGACAGGAGAAGAGAGGATATGAGAGAAGGGGAGAGAAGAGAAGAGAAGAGAGAGAAAATGTCATTTAATATGAAGGCAAGGAAGGGGAAGAGAAGATAAGAGGAGTGAAGAGGAGAAAAGTTAAGAGAAATTATGAGGAGAGAAGAGAAGAGAAGAGGAAAGAAGAAAAGAGGAGAGGAGAGGAGAGGAGAGGAGAGAAGAAAAGAGAAGAGAAGAGAAGAGAAGAGAGAGAAAACAGGAGAGGAAAGAGGATATGAGAGGAGAGGAGAGGAGAGGAGATAAGAGAAAAGAAAAGGGAGAAAAGAGGAGAGGATATAGAAGAGGAGAGAGAAGAGGAAAGGAGAGAGAAGAAGAGAGGAGAAAAGATAAGAGAAGAAATGAGAGAAAAAAGAAGAGGAGAGAAAAGAGGAGAGGAAAGGAGAGAAGAGAGCAGAGGAGAGGAGAAAAAAAGAGAGAGGAGAGGAGAAAAGAGGAAAGAGGAGAGGAGAAAGGAGAGGAGAGAAGAAGGGAGAGGAGAGGAGAAGAGAGGAGAAAGGAGAGAAGAGGAGAGAGGAGAGAAGAGAAGAGAGAAGAGGAGAGGAGAGAAAAGTGGAGAGGAGAGAAGAGGAGAGAGTAAAGGAGAGGAGAGGAGAGGAGAGGAGAAAGGAGAGGAGAGGAGAGGAGGGAGGAGAGGAGAGGAGAGGAGAGAGGAGAGGACAGGAGAGGAGAGAAGAGAGGAGAGGAGAGGAGAGATGAGAGAAGAGAAAGGAATGGAAAGGAGAGAGGAGAAGAGAGAGCGACAGCCGGAGCCAGAGCGAGAGTGAGCGAGAGCTTTCTCCTGTCGTCATCATTCTACCCGACAAGTGAAATTTTGGCGCGCTTTTTGAGTTCCTTGTGTTGCCCTAATATTTTCTGTACCACTTCCATGTGCTGTAGTATTTCACATCACAATCTCCTCATTCATTATTTACTTCTGCATTTAGATTTTCGCCGTGCATGATGTTTATTTTTTGTCCGCAGTTTAAGTGTTAATGGAGACTACTTTCTTAATCCATTATCGTTAATCCAGACTGTTTTTAATCCTCTTTCGTTAATCTCGAGTATTTTTAATCCTCTTTTGTTAATCCAGAGTATTTTCTTAATGTACTATCTTTAATTCCGGCTATTTTCTTAATTCAGTATCCTTAATCGATACTATTTTCTTAGTCCACTAGCCTTCATTCCGACTATTTTTCTAATCCAGTATCTTTAATTCAGAGTTTTGTTCTAATCCACTATCCTTAATTTTATCTATTTTCCTAATCCATTATCCTTAATCCAGACTTTTCCGTTAATGTACTATTATTATTGTGAATTTCTTCACAATAATAATAATAATAATAATAATATTTTCTTAATCCACTATTCTTAATCCAGACTATTTTCTTCATTTAACATCCTTAATCCGGAACACTTTGTCTAATGTCCTTAATCCGCATTAATTCTGTACCCAGGTCACTACTCCTATTTTCTTTTTGTGAGCTACATTTGTGCAGGCTTTTTAATATTTTTTTTCCTTCTGCTGATCTCCATGATACATAAAAAAAATAAATAAAATAAAATAAGTAAAAAAAAAGAAAAAAAAAAGAGGGGAGAGGGGACGCGGGAGGGCGGCTCGCTCAGTGAGGGAAGATGTCGAGGCAGAATTGTTTTCTGTTGAGCTTCAACGTCATGGTCGAATCAACATAATCTATTGCTGCTCGTAATTTACAGAGCAGCGGTCGTCCAAACACAAAATCGAAGTCGCTAACCCCCTGGTTGGTGTTCATCTGCACTGTGAGTGTGCCGCTGCCAAACTGCAGAATGACTCGTGTCGGCAGCGCAGTCTCGCTTCCTGTCCTGCACCGCACGTTGTACCGGCCGATCTTGGTGATAGAGAATGGTATAGTAGAGCATGTGTCCAGCAGCACCATCAGCGGCTCCTCGACGCCTTGTGCTTGTGCGGCAAACGCGAACACTTTCCCTTCGCGCCCTGGCTGAGGTCTCCGCCGCAGACGTTCCGGGTGACGCAGGAACAGGGTGCTGCTACCGTCGTGATGGAAGTCCTGCCGCATCTCAGCCTCCTGCAGGCGGCTCATGGACAGCACTATCACGTCGTTGCGAGAGGTGATCTCCGCCTCCTTTGGAAACACCAACATGGGCGTATTGACCGCAAGGCCGTCCTTCAGCACCAACAGTACCTCGTCGAGCATGATCACGTCCAGCAACAGGATGCCATTCCAGGTAGAGAAGAGTATTTTTTCTGTCTTCTCGCGGCCCGTGAGGAGGCCCGCTCTCTTAGCCAGTGACAGGAACATGATGCTGGCTGAGGCGCCGGTGTCAAAAAAGACAAGACATGGATGGCCGCGCACGGTCGCATCCGTCATGTGTCCTTCCTCAAGATGAACACGGCAGTACTCGCTCACACTCCTCTTCTTTTTGACTCTTTCGGCCTCCACCTTCAGCTTCAGCACGTTGCTGCTGTCCCGCCCTCCCCTCTTCCTGAGGTGATCAAGGATACGCTTATAATTCTCCAGCGGCCTCCTCTTCTTTGGCTCTTTCTCTTCTCCCTTCCCCTTTTTCGCCTGGTTTTCATGTTCCTCCTTGTCCTGCCTCTTCCTTTTCTTGGCCTGTGTGTCATGTTTCTTCTTGTCCTGCCTCTTCACTTTCTTGGCCTGGGTGTCATCTTCCTCCTTGTCCTGCCTCTTTCTTTTCTTGGCCTGACTGTCATGTTCCTCCTTGTCGTGCAATTTCTTCGTGACCTGGGTGTCATGGTCCTCTTTACCCTGCCCCTTTCTCTTCTTGGCCTGGCTATCATGGTCTTCAATACTCTTACCTTTCCTCTTCTTGGCCTGGCTCTCACGTTTCTCCGTGCTGCTCTTTTTGGCCTGTTCCTCGTAGTCTTCATTATCTTTCTTGTTCCATTTCTTGATGCAGTCCTTAATCCGTTTACAGCACTCCATATTCCACCCTTTCCTTCGGTTATTCCTGCCTTCTCCCTTGGTGTTTTTGTGTTGGTTCTCGTGATCTTCCTTGTCCTTGCTTTTCTCTTCCTGCTTCTCGTGATCCTTCGTGTCCTTCTTCCTCTTCTTGTCTTGGTTCTTGTGGTCCTCTGTGCCCCTCTTCGTCTTCCTGTCCTGCTTCTCGTGGTCGTCTGTGTCCTTCTTCGTGTTCTTGTACTGCTTCTCGTGGTCCTCCGTGTCTTTCTTGGTCTTCTTGTTCTGGTTTTCATCGCCCTCCATGTCCTGCTTCTTCCTCTTCTTGTTGGGGTCTATAATCGGATACAAATATTCCATCCTCATCCGCGTCTTGGTTTTTAAGTTATTCCTCTGCTTTTTGGGTTCCATAACCCCTTCAGTGTTTGTTTTCTTATGACCGGTGCAGTCTTGGAGGTTTTCCAAGCTCCTCCTCTTGCTGTGGTGCTTGGTCTGTTTCATTTTCTCCGTGTTCTTCTCACCGAGGGTCTCGTGAGCGTCCATTGATTGTTGTTTCTTGTTCTTCTTGTTGAATCTTGTATTGTTCAGCGGTGCGCCAAAATCTTCTGTAGAAAATCCAGGCATTGGCCAGTCTTACTGAAAACCTGATGGGACTGTTAGTATACCTCAGCGGTCGCTTCTGCAGCCACTCAGCAGGTTGGAGCTAAAGCACTTTGGCATCCACCAGATGGGCCAATGAAAAACCTTGGTTCTAGAATGTGATAAGGACTTTAGCCAATCAGAGACAAGAATGAAAGAAGGTAAAGAATTAAGATTTTTTTTCATCGGCAACAGAGATGCTCCTCTTTCCACTAATGATATTTAATTTTTGCCAAACCAACACTGCAATCATGAACACTCACTTCAAAACAATAGATATAATACATTTATATGATTCAGTATATTTAATTGTCTAAATATTAATTTCCCTCAGTCAGTTATCTCTGATATCTCAGTCTCTATCGATACACGAGCACCTATGCACTAATATCCCACTAACATTTTCACGCCACCACGGTCTGACAGCCATTTAGAGCCTTGGAAAACCTCGCCACAGTTAACAATTCACACAACGTAACTGACGTTTAGTTTTGGGGTCAGCTAAAATGACTTACACTGCGACATTCTCGTGTCACTGTGTAAGTTCAGTTCCGCGTTTACACATCCAAGGGAAGAAAACGAGCCGTGACCCTTACGTGCATCAGTGAGGAAGCAAGAAGAGCAGGAGCTGGATCATTGTGACCTGAGGACACAGGATGGTCATTATCTTGAACAACACGGAATAACCTCAATGTTTTATTTTGTATATATGCATGTAGTGTTTTCTTCGTTTAGTGTAACATGCTTTGGTTAAATATTCTGAGTGGAAGAATCATTTCATGAGATGTGTCGCAGCACCATCTGTTGCTCACTACAAAATTACAGGAATAAGAAAAAGACGAAGAAGGAAAAGAAAAGAAAAAGTATATAGAGAAACACAGCATCAACCCTTCATCCCACTCACCACCACCATCACTTACCCCCACTGCTCTCTCTCTCTCTCTCTCTCTCTCTCTCTCTCTCTCTCTCTCTCTCTCTCTCTCTCTCTCTCTCTCTCTCTCTCTCTCTCTCTCTCTCTCTCTCTCTCTCTCTCTCTCGTTAATAGATATCCAGAAATTTTTTTATTTTTTTATTTATTTTTATGTGTGTGTGTGTGTGTGTGTGTGTGTGTGTGTGTGTGTGTGTGTGTCGCTTCTTGTTTTTTCTTTGTTCTTGGTGTCCTTCTGCTCCCTCTTTTCTTCATTTTCCTCACTCCTCGTCCTCACTCGTCATTCTTACTCCTCCTCCTCCTCCTCCTCGTCCTTCTCCTCCTCCTTCTCCTCTTTTCCCTCTCCTCCTATTCTTGTAATGAATAACATGCAACTGTCAAGCCCTGATAAAAAAAGATCTTGGTGTCGTTGTGTCAAACGACCTAAAGCCGAGTCAATACTGCATAAAAACAGTAAAGACGGCAAATAAATTAGTAGGATTCATTAGAAGAATCTTTGAATTTAAATCAGAAATGTTTATACTTGCCTTATATAACTCACTGGTGCGCCCTCATATAGAATACTGTGTACAGTTTTGGTCACCATATTACAAAAAAAGACATTAAAAAACTAGAGAAGATACAGCACAGAATCACAAAGATGATTCCAAGATTGCGTAATAAGGCGTATGAGGAACGACTGGAAGAACTAAAACTATTTAGTTTAATAAAGCGCAGGATAATAGGAGACCTAATTGAAGTGTTCAGAATCTTTAAAGGATATAGTAACATTGATGCAATTAAATATTTTACTATTGATCATTCTAACCTAACAAGAAATAATGGATTCAAGATTATACCCAAACGTTTTAAATCCCACGAGGTCAAACATTTTTTTCTTTAATCGTATAGTAAATATATGGAATAAATTTTCTGCAGAAATTGTAAACAGCAGTTCTATTGAATCATTAAAAAATAAAATAAACAAATATCTAAAAGCAAATCCCCAACAAACTCTCTTCTTGTCCGAGTAATTACTAAATTCACTAATAAACTCTTATTTTACAGACAAATTTTATAATAAATTGTATTTACTTTCAGATAGGCGTATAGAGTTCACCGTAGGGTAAATAGGAGAACCTCCTTTCATTCTTTCCTATGAAAATTCCAAGTCAGTTTTTCCATACTGCATGGTACTTTTTCCCAACTATTTCCATGCCAGCACAAGCTGGAGGGAGTGATGGGTGGGAAGGAGCCTTCTGCTATGCTGTCCTGTCTCTCTTCCCTGTAGCTAGTTAGAAGTAGTTACCAGACAGCCTTGCAAGGACTAAGAGGTCTGTTGCTGTTTGGCTTTCCTTTGTATTCGTCCTCCTCCTCCTCCTCCTCCTCCATACACTCTACAAACGCTTGACCTAGAGCCCCCCCCACACACACACACAGAGCTCACTGATGAAATAAATAAGTTAAGGGAAACCCACCAGTAGCTAAGAATTGTGCATGCAAAAATATATATATATATATATATATATATATATATATATATATATATATATATATATATATATATATATATATATATATATATATATATATATATATATATATATATATGAGAGAGAAAAAAATAAATAAAAGAAACAAGTATGAAAAACTGTTAGGTAACACGATGTAAACGATACTGATTCACTATCTAACACGATTTTCGTCTTTGACAAGCAAGTTTTATTTTTCAACTCTTTTTATTGGAAAACAACAGAAAATGTCCATTATTCATGTCAATTTTTTTTTGTGGCTTTTAGAATAATTTTTGCCCCAAAATAGCAAAATTTTACCATTTTTCCTGATACTGACACAGAGAACTTTTTTGCCCTTGTCTTCATTGTCGTGCTTCTACTTTGCACGATCTTGTTGCGTCCCTAATTTATAAGGGTGGCTTTTGTGGGTTCAAAGGAACGCTTTGATTTTTTTTGTAATTTTTACTTAATTTGTATTATTTACATATATTTACACTCAGACGATCATATACGACTTCCGACAACAACGAAAAACAACGAAAATTGTTTCATATCTCTTCAAAATAAATTCCATCAAATATCTGGAACACTTCACTGATTCAAATCACTTCACATATTCAATACTCAATGATAAATCACATCCTACACAAACATTGCAACTAATATTCAATGACGAACACATCCTACACGTACCCAATCCCTCTCTGTCAATGAATAACACCAACATTTTACTCTGACTGCATTACAACTGTCTGGCGCTACTTACTGGTACTGTGACAGGCGGCTAGCCCATCTTGACCCTCTCTGGCCTGACAGCTCTGTCTACCTTGTCTCTCTGTGTGCTTCTGTCTATTTCCATCTCCTACATCTCTTAATATACATGTGATGTTAGAGCGACCTTTTGCCCCAACAAAGCTTCCGTTGCTACAAGATTGATTTTCCAATACTTCGATCATATTTTTCCATAACTTTGAATAAGGTTAATTTTCTAGTAACTTTTTAAATTTTTTTCATACTTTGATCATATGTTTAATTTTCCTATACTTTCCGTAAGGTTCACTTTCAAGTAACTATATATTCTTCGATCATACAGTTTATTTTCCCTTAACATTCAATAAGGTTCATTCTCCATTAACTTTGGTAATCGCATCTTCTAATCAGGAAGAAAGAGGTGGCGATTCCTATGGTGTGCCGGCTGTCTGTGTTGTCCACGTCATCTGCTTCCGGTGACCTCTGGTCCCCTCGTATACATATTCAGTGATAGCCACCTCTTCTTGTAATCTGGTGCTAATCTGCGGCTCTGTTAGTCTTGTGATGACTCACCGCATCTTGTTGTTCTCCTCGGTGGTCACGTCTCGTCTCTTATCTATCAGGGTTGTGGTAGCTTCTTGGTACTTGCTTTCGTGTTTATCATCATCTTCCCTCAGTTATTCTTTCTACTTCTTATTTTCTTCTTCATTTCTACATTCTTGTACATTCTTCTTTCTTCTTACGTGTTTCATTTCTTCTTGTTCCTTGGGTTACAACATGCCCTCCTTATGATCGCGCGTCCTCCCGCGACTGGTTACTTGGCTGGATGTTCGTTCCCTCATCCGTGGAAGTGGTGCAGGGTGTGGGTTTGGAAGGCCCGCTCCATGCTGCCAGAACCAGGGGAGCCATAGGTGCGGCCCTCACCCACGCCCACGAACATCAGGGTGACCCCAACAGCCAGCACTGTCAACAGCCAGACGTACCAGTCCGGGTCCCGGCAGGCTGATGCTTTTATCAGGAACTGCAGGTTATCTTTACATTGTGTAGAGACAAAGGTACCCATCCATAACTACTGGGAAGGCACCTGTTACCAGAATTCATAAGTTCCGGGTTTAAAAATAGAGTATTTGTGGAGAAAACAAAATATAACTTTGAATATCTTGACCAGTAGGAGGAGAGATCAACAATTAATCATATTTTCCACAACAGTTATATCATAAGCCAGGAAAATCAGTTCTGAGTATTCTCAATATGACTAGAAGTGTGATGCAGTCAGAAAACACTTAAATTTATAAAGAAATAATGGAAGGGAGGTCATCCTGCGGACATGAAAAGGTGTCGGCGGGAATCTCTCTAAAAGTTGTAAGTAGCAACCCAAGTTTGTAATGTAGACACTCATATCAGCTTTAGGTGAACTCATCTATCTTTACTCTCTTAGATGAATAAACATTTCATTCTGCGCTCAAATAAAGTGTAGAGGGAACAACAATACTTATTTCAAAGCATGTTCTTTCATCATGGTTTTTAATCAGATCATAAGATCAATATGAACTGCTGGAATGGATTTAATAGCCAACTGAACAACATCATTTCAAATCGTGTACTTTCATCACGGTTTTTAATCACAACATAACATCAATATGAGCTGCAGCAATAGATTTACTAGTCAACTGAACAACATCAGAGTCTCCCATATAAGTAATGACTTCCCATTATCCATAGATACAAATATTTTCATCTCAATCACTTTAAGTAGAAATTTTTTACTTTTTAGCACAAGATGAACGATTGTTAATATTTTATGCATATCACTAATTGCAAATTTAACATTAACCTTTTCCTTCCTCGCTTTATGAAAACACAACACTAAAGCAATTATGCATGAAATTATCAAAGTCTGCCTTGCGTGCAATGTTTTTCTTTTTTTCTTTTCTTTAATTGAGTCATTTTATTTTCTTTCTCTGATAATTTAGATCATAATACACGTTTGAAAAGCCGTTATGTTACAATGTGGTTCTTAGCTCTTGTTACAAGGAAATTACACTCTACTTAACTTGACATGAGATTGGTCTATACTTGACCAAGACTATCTGTACCGTGACATTTCTGGCTTTTTATCATGGGTTCATATCATCCTCATATACAGGGCATAAAATTTTCCACTCATCAGCCTCTTGGATTCAGGTGTCACGTACTTCCGTTTAGACCTGAAGTCTTCCTCATGATTAATCATGACATCTTGCTCAGAACCAGGTGAATATAACGCTTTGAAATATGTTCATTTTGTCGTCTGACTAATTCTTCTTCTCATCATGATCATCTTCATTGAATTATCTTCTGTATCGCTATCCGTAATGATCTTCAACAATTTAGTTTCCCTTGTTTCACCTTAAAGCTCTTCTGTAACTCATTTCTGTATAGTGGTGTTAGTTCTTTAGATATCTGTATTTAATCTTTAAGCAGTGTTTCATATTCCTATCCCTTGTGCTAACATACCTTATCTTCACTCTACCCCACTGATCGTTCTCTGTTCATCCTTAGCTACCAAGCAATATAACGTCTATTTTGTGTGTTTTGATCTTTTTAGGTGCGAAAACGTGAAAACGCAGAAATCATACTCTATTAGGCGAAACAAAACAACATTAACAAAAACGTGAATTTTGAGTGTCACATTGATAGGTACCAAAACGCCAAAATGCAAACAAAGCACCCAATATGAGGAAAGGAAAAAGAAATTTACAGAAACGCGTCTTTTGAGTGTTTATGTGCGTGCTAGGCACCAAAACGATAAAAATAATCGAAAGCACATTATATAGGAAAATAAAACAACATTATTAAAAACGTCTCTTTTCCTTTTTTTTTTTTTGAGCTACGTAAGTACCAAAACACTAACACACACACACACACACACACACACACACACACACACACACACACACACACACACACACACACACACACACACACACACACACACACACACACACACACACACACACACAAAATCTTTATGGAGAAACAGTATAACTCTATCACAAAACATTTTATTTCAGTATTTTTGAGCTTTTCAAGTAGAAAAATGCCAATATTCATGCAAAGTTCTCAATACGGGGAAACGAAAAGATATTACAAGAAATATGTTATGAGAGTTTTTTATTTTTTTAGGCACCAGATTCTGAAACGCATGAACAGCAATCTATATCGAGAAACACAACTTAATTACCAAAAAGGAGTATTTTGAGTTTTTTTTTCACATTATTAGGTGCAAAAAGGATAAGATGCATCCAAATTCATCTATAAGAGGATACGAAACGACATTATCAGAAATGAGTCTTTTGAATATTTTTGAGCGTGATAGGTATCAATACGCTAAAAAGCTTGGAAATCACCTGTTATGGGAACACAAAAGATCATTACGAAAGACGTGCCTTTTGTGTGCTTTTGAACTTCTTACGTACCGAAACGCTAAAACTCATGCAAAACACACTTTTTTTTTTTTTTGAGAAACATAATGACATTACAAAAAAAAGTATTTTTTTTTGAGCTTTCGATGTAGAAAAAAAAACGCCAAAAAAGCATGCAGAGTTCCCTATATGGAAGAGACGAAAAGAAAATTCGAAAAACGTGTATTATGAGTGACTTTGAGTTTCTGAGGTACCAAAATACGAGTATGTTGCTGAAGCAGAACAACATTACTAATATATATATATATATATATATATATATATATATATATATATATATATATATATATATATATATATATATATATATATATATATATATATATATATATATATATATATATATATATATATATATATATATATATATATATATATATATATATATATATATATATATATATATATATATATATATATATATATATATATATATATATATATATATATATATATATATATATATATATATATATATATATATATATATATATATATATATATATATATATATATATATATATATATATATATATATATATATTCTTTCTTTCACTCTTTTTTTTTTGCAACCCCATATGCCGCCAACCTATGTCAGTCTCGTGTTATAGCTGTGGTCGTTCTTGTGTTGGTGGTCGTGGTGATGGTGGTGGTGGTGGCACTGGTGGTGGTAGTGGCGTTCGTGGTGCGTATATGCGGGGTAGAAAGGAAGATTTAGCTGTCGCAGCCATCTTTTTTTTACTGGCGTTAACATGACACAGTTTATCCCAGACCTCGTACTCACCCGCATCTGCCTGTCATTATATATTTTTTTTTTTCATTCTTATTGTCTTTTTCTTTTTCTTTTTTCTTTTTAAGTCTTTTTTTTGTCTTTTCCTGGTGTTGAAATGTTGCGGTGTGGATGTTACTCTTTTATGATTGTTTTTGCTTGTTGTAGTTGTTGTTGTTGTTGTTGTTGTTGTTGTTGTTGTTGTTCTTGTTCTTGTTTGGTGTTATTGCATGTTTGTACTCTTTATTATTCCTGCTAATGTGATTCTAAGGGTTGTGTTTTGTTGTTGTTGTTGTTGTTGTTGTTGCTGGTTTTATTGCACTCGTTTTTTGCTGTTGCTTCATTTGCCGTCGATGTTTACGCTACCGTTCTCGTTCTTGTCACTGACAGCCGGTGCAGCATTTCCAACAACTTATAGGAATGAGAAACACAATATTTTGTTACTTGAACAGTGATTCATTCAGTCGTATGCAATGCACAATGCCTTGTTGAAGTGTTCAAAATTAATTAAAAATGTTTTTAGGTCTGTTGGTTTATCTGCAAAATTTGTGTCAGTGACCAAAGAAGTTTTGAAAAAAAATATATATATAATAGCTATTGCTAAATTGAAATAAATGATGAACGGAGAATATTTCTAGGCAAGTTATGTGGCAGTATTAAAAGCTTGCTCCTTATATGTTATTTTATATCAAGGTTAATATTCAATCAACAGGTCACCAGCACACAGCAGACAAGAATGTGGACCCTAGTTTCAGACTCTCATAAGAAATAATAGTATAATAATTATATATCTATATATAAGCACTGCCTTTGCTCCTTTAAGGAACATTTCAGTCCCTCGTCCCTGAATACTGTTTTGTATATAATTCTTAGTGTAAGCTCTTTTCTTAACGTAATGACCTTCATCCAAGGAATGTCCTTAATTCACTGTCCTTAATCAACAATGCCTTCTCAATCTACTGTCCTTAATTCAGGCTATTTTCTTAATCTGCAGTCCTTAGTCCAGACAATTATTTCATCCAGTATCTTTAATCCAGATTATTTATTTAGTCCAGTGTCCTTGATGCAGAATATTTCCTAAATCATCCTTAATCAAGACAATTTATTTAATTTATTTAAATGTAGACTTTTCATAATCTACTATCCTTAATCCATACTATTTCCGTAATTTGATATCCCTAATACTGACTATTTCTTTTATCCATCCTTTATTCTTAATCCAGACTACTTTCTTAATCCACTATCTTTAATCCTTAAATTGGGGACAGAAAGAGACATCATAATACAAGGCGAAAATCTAAATACAAAGGTATACAGTGTAATGACTGACAAGACGGTGATGTGAAATGTTACAGCACATGAAAGTGGTACATTATGTATTACAGCAAACTTAACAAACTCCAAAAAGCACGCCAAGATTTGACTTGCCGGAGAATGATGGCTCTGGGCAGGAGAAGACTCTCTCTCTCTCTCTCTCTCTCTCTCTCTCTCTCTCTCTCTCTCTCTCTCTCTCTCTCTCTCTCTCTCTCTCTCTCTCTCTCTCTCTCTCTCTCTCTCTCTCTCTCTCTCTCTCTCTCTCTCTCTCTCTCTCTCTCTCTCTCTCTCTCTCTCTCTCTCTCTCTCTCTCTCTCTCTCTCTCTCTCTCTCTCTCTCTCTCTCTCTCTCTCTCTCTCTCTCTCTCTCTCTCTCTCTCTCTCTCTCTCTCTCTCTCTCTCTCTCTCTCTCTCTCTCTCTCTCTCTCTCTCTCTCTCTCTCTCTCTCTCTCTCTCTCTCTCTCTCTCTCTCTCTCTCTCTCTCTCTCTCTCTCTCTCTCTCTCTCTCTCTCTCTCTCTCGGAATCAAACAGAAAAGAAGACAAGAAAAAGAGAAAGCACTAACTATAGTAGAAGAGAGTAGATGAGAGGAGAGAAGAGAAGAGAACGGGAGAAGAAAGGAGTATAGAGGAGAGGAGAGGATTCTAGAGAAGACAGAGAGAAGAGGACAAAAAAGAGGAGAGAAGATGAGAGTAAAGGAGAGGAGAGGAGAGAAGAGAAGAGAAGAGAAGAGAAGAGAAGAAGAAGAGGAGAGGAGAGGAGAGAAGAGAAGAAAAGAGAAGAGAAAAGGAGAGAGAGAAAAGAAGAGAGGAGATGAGAGATTCGATTAAAGGAGAAGAGAGGAGAGAAGAGAGGAGAAGAGTGGAGAGGAGAGGAGAGAAAACAGTAGAAAAAAGTGGAGAGAGGAGAGGAAAGAGGAGGAGAGAGGAGAGGAGAGGAGAGGAAAGGAGAGGAGAGGGTAGAGGAAAATGGAGAGTCGAAAAGAGGAGAGGGTAGAGGAAAGGAGAGAGGAAGAGAAAAGGAGAGGAGAGAGGAGAGAAGAGGAGAGGAGAGGAGAGGAGAGGAGAGGAGAACAGAGGAGAAAGGAGAGGAGAGGGGAGGAGAGGACAGGGGAAGAGAGGAGATGAGAGAAGGGGAGAGAAGAGAAGAGAAGAGAGAGAAAATGTCATTTAATATGAAGGAAAGGAAGGGGAAGAGAAGATAAGAGGAGTGAAGAGGAGAAAAGTTAAGAGAGGTTATGAGGAGAGAAGAGAAGAGAAGAGGAAAGAAGAAAAGAGAAGAGGAGAGGAGAGGAGAGGAGAGAAGAAAAGAGAAGAGAAGAGAAGAGAAGAGAGAGAAAACAGGAGAGGAAAAAGGATATGAGAGGAGAGGAGAGGAAAGGAGATAAGAGAAAAGAAAAGGGAGAAAAGAGGAGAGGAGATAGGAGAGGAGAGAGAAGAGGAAAGGAGAGAGAAGAAGAGAGGAGAAAAGATAAGAGAAGAAATGAGAGAAAAAAGAAGAGGAGAGAAAAGAGGAGAGGAAAGAAAAGAAGAGAGCAGAGGAAAAGAGAAAAAAGAGAGAGTAGAGGAGAAAAGAGGAAAGAGGAGAGGAGAAAGGAGAGGAGAGAGGAGAGGAGAGAAGAGGAAGGGAGAGAAGAAGGGAGAGGAGAGGAGAAGAGAGGAGAAAGGAGAGAAGAGGAGAGAGGAGAGGAGAGAAGAGAGGAGAGGAGAGGAGAGAAAAGTGGAGAGGAGAGAAGAGGAGAGAGTAAAGGAGAGGAGAGGAGAGGAGAGGAGAAAGGAGAGGAGAGGAGAGGAGGGAGGAGAAGAGAGGAGAGGAGAGAGGAGAGGACAGGAGAGGAGAGAAGAGAGGAGAGGAGAGGAGAGATGAGAGAAGAGAAAGGAACTGAAAGGAGAGAGGAGAAGAGAGAGCGACAGCCGGAGCCAGAGCGAGAGTGAGCGAGAGCTTTCTCCTGTCGTCATCATTCTACCCGGCAAGTGAAATTTTGGCGCGCTTTTTGAGTTCCTTGTGTTGCCCTAATATTTTCTGTACCACTTCCATGTGCTGTAGTATTTCACATCACAATCTCCTCATTCATTATTTACTTCTGCATTTAGATTTTCGCCGTGCATGATGTTTATTTTTTGTCCGCAGTTTAAGTGTTAATGGAGACTACTTTCTTAATCCATTATCGTTAATCCAGACTGTTTTTAATCCTCTTTCGTTAATCTGGAGTATTTTTAATCCTCTACTCTTAATCAAGAGTATTTTCTTAATGTACTATCTTTAATTTAGGCCATTTTCTTAATTCAGTATCCTTAATCAATACTATTTTCTTATTCCACTAGCCTTCATTCCGACTATTTTTCTAATCCAGTATCTTTAATTCAGAGTTTTGTTCTAATCCACTATCCTTAATTCTAACTATTTTCCTAATCCATTATCCTTAATCTAGACTTTTCCGTTAATGTACTATTATTATTGTGAATTTCTTCACAATAATAATAATAATAATAATCATATTTTCTTAATCCACTATCCTTAATCCAGACTATTTTCTTCTTTTAACATCCTTAGTCCGGAACACTTTGTCTAATGTCCTTAATCCACATTATTTCTGTACCCAGGTCACTACTCCTATTTTCTTTTTGTGAGCTACATTGCAGGCTTTAAAAAAATTTTTTTTTTCCTTCTGCTGATTTCCATGATATATAAAAAAAAATAAAATAAAATAAGTAAAAAAAAAAAAAAAAGAGAGAGGAGAGGGGACGCGGGAGGGCGGCTCGCTCAGTGAGGGAAGATGTCGAGGCAGAATTGTTTTCTGTTGAGCTTCAACGTCATGGTCGAATCAACATAATCTATTGCTGCTCGTAATTTACAGAGCAGCGGTCGTCCAAACACAAAGTCGAAGTCGCTAACCCCCTGGTTGGTGTTCATCTGCACTGTGAGTGTGCCGCTGCCAAACTGCAGAATGACTCGTGTCGGCAGCGCAGTCTCGCTTCCTGTCCTGCACCGCACGTTGTACCGGCCGATCTTGGTGATAGAGAATGGTATAGTAGAGCATGTGTCCAGCAGCACCATCAGCGGCTCCTCGACGCCTTGTGCTTGTGCGGCAAACGCGAACACTTTCCCTTCGCGCCCTGGCTGAGGTCTCCGCCGCAGACGTTCCGGGTGACGCAGGAACAGGGTGCTGCTACCGTCGTGATGGAAGTCCTGCCGCATCTCAGCCTCCTGCAGGCGGCTCATGGACAGCACTATCACGTCGTTGCGAGAGGTGATCTCCGCCTCCTTTGGAAACACCAACATGGGCGTATTGACCGCAAGGCCGTCCTTCAGCACCAACAGTACCTCGTCGAGCATGATCACGTCCAGCAACAGGATGCCATTCCAGGTAGAGAAGAGTATTTTTTCTGTCTTCTCGCGGCCCGTGAGGAGGCCCGCTCTCTTAGCCAGTGACAGGAACATGATGCTGGCTGAGGCGCCGGTGTCAAAAAAGACAAGACATGGATGGCCGCGCACGGTCGCATCCGTCATGTGTCCTTCCTCAAGATGAACACGGCAGTACTCGCTCACACTCCTCTTCTTTTTGACTCTTTCGGCCTCCACCTTCAGCTTCAGCACGTTGCTGCTGTCCCGCCCTCCCCTCTTCCTGAGGTGATCAAGGATACGCTTATAATTCTCCAGCGGCCTCCTCTTCTTTGGCTCTTTCTCTTCTCCCTTCCCCTTTTTCGCCTGGGTTTCATGTTCCTCCTTTTCCTGCCTCTTCCTTTTCTTGGCCTGTGTGTCATGTTTCTCCTTGTCCTGCCTCTTCACTTTCTTGGCCTGGGTGTCATCTTCCTCCTTGTCCTGCCTCTTTCTTTTCTTGGCCTGACTGTCATGTTCCTCCTTGTCGTGCAACTTCTTCGTGACCTGGGTGTCATGGTCCTCTTTACCCTGCCCCTTTCTCTTCTTGGCCTGGCTATCATGGTCTTCAATACTCTTACCTTTTCTCTTCTTGGCCTGGCTCTCACGTTTCTCCGTGCTGCTCTTTTTGGCCTGTTCCTCGTAGTCTTCATTATTCTTCTTGTTCCATTTCTTGATGCAGTCCTTAATCCGTTTACAGCACTCCATATTGCACCCTTTCCTTCGGTTTTTCCTGCCTTCTCCCTTGGTGTTTTTGTGTTGGTTCTCGTGATGTTCCTTGTCCTTGCTTTTCTCTTCCTGCTTCTCGTGATTCTTCGTGTCCTTCTTCCTCTTCTTGTCTTGGTTCTTGTGGTCCTCCGTGCCCCTCTTCGTCTTCCTGTCCTGCTTCTCGTGGTCGTCTGTGTCCTTCTTCGTGTTCTTGTACTGCTTCTCGTGGTCCTCCGTGTCTTTCTTGGTCTTCTTGTTCTGGTTTTCATCGCCCTCCATGTCCTGCTTCTTCCTCTTCTTGTTGGGGTCTATAATCGGATACAAATATTCCATCCTCATCCGCGTCTTGGTTTTTAAGTTATTCCTCTGCTTTTTGGGTTCCATAACCCCTTCAGTGTTTGTTTTCTTATGACCGGTGCAGTCTTGGAGGTTTTCCAAGCTCCTCCTCTTGCTGTGGTGCTTGGTCTGTTTCATTTTCTCCTCCGTGTTCTTCTCACCGAGGGTCTCGTGAGCGTCCATTGACTGTTGTTTCTTGTTCTTCTTGTTGAATCTTGTATTATTCAGCAATGCGCCAAAATCTTCTGTAGAAAATCCAGGCATTGGCCAGTCTTACTGAAAACCTGATCTGACTGTTAGTATACCTCAGCGGTCGCTTCTGCAGCCACTCAGCAGCTTGGAGCTAAAGCACTTTGGCATCCACCAGATGGGCCAATGAAAGACCTTGGTTCTAGAATGTGATAAGGAGTTTAGCCAATCAGAGACAAGAATGAAAGAAGGTAAAAAATTAAGATTATTTTTCATCGGCAACAGAGATGCACCCTTTCCATTAATGATACTGAATTTTTGCCAAACCAACACTGCAATCATGAACACTCACTTCAAAACAATAGATATAATACATTTATATGATTCAGTATATTTAATTATCTAAATATTAATTTCCCTCAGTCAGTTATCTCTGATATCTCAGTCTCTATCGATACACGAGCACCTGTGCACTGATATCCCACTAACATTTTCACGCCACCACGGTCTGACAGCCATTTAGAGCCTTGGAAAACCTCGCCACAGTTAACAATTCACACAACGTAACTGACGTTTAGTTTTGGAGTCAGCCAAAATGACTTACACTGCGACATTCTCGTGTCACTGTGTACCTGGAGTAATGTTTGGTGCCTGCTACATACCCCCAAGTGACTCACTGTACTTCTCTCACGAGTCATTTGCAGCTATACACGAGAAGCTCATGGAAAACAACTGTGATAAGTGTTTAATATTAGGTGATGTAAATGCGAGGTTGGGCAAAGCTGTAAGAGATATTGCCAATAATACTGAATATGCATATCCACTCATACCAGATGATGTAAATACTCCCAATGATAACGCTTATGCCTTAGCATCAGTTTGTAAAGACAATAACTTAATTGTGATCAACAATCTGAAAACTCGTGAGAAGCACTTTGTAAGCAATCTGACATTTAAGAAAGATAGCACATGGATTTCCGAGTTGGATGTTTGTATAGCGTCAGAGAAGTTAGTCAGGAATATTGATTTGTTTCAGGTTCACCAGACAGAACACTTGCCATCAGATCACGCTCTGATAGCGGTCCAATTATGCTTGAATAAAGTCAATCTTGACCATGTGTTACGGCGTGCCTACCATTTAGGCGGTCATGCATCACTACTGGGGACTGCGGAGCGTGCTAAGATGACGAGTAAACCTATAAAATTCAATCAGATTAATCATGATATGTTCTCTAATTTAATTTCTAATGTGCATGTGGATGGTAATGATGTCACTGTAGATGAGTTTGCAGAAAAGGTGTCTGAAGTGTTGTACGAATGTTGCAGTAGGAGCCGTGGCAAGACGGTGGCAGGTGAAGGTAACGATGTACATGACAGGACATACACTGACCGCTGGGACAGACTCCTACAGGACCGTGATGATTCTCGAGTATGGAGGGCGATAGATTGGAAGGGTAAATATCAGGGTGATTGTAAGGAAGATGGTCGTCCTTCTGATCAGGAATTTAAAGAATTTTATGAGGAAGTATTGAATCCTACTGTGGCAGATAATTTAGATGACGGAAATCATTTACCAGTAAATATTCCAATTCTAGATGACCAGATAAGTCAAGAGGAAATTCAGAAGCAAATAGACAATATTAAGCCAGACAAGGCATGCGGTCCAGATGGAGTCTCTCCCGGTGTGTTAAAACTACTTACAGGGCAATGGTTGCTGATAATTACTACATTATTTAATACTATATTCGCGTCAGCTTCATATCCTAGTCTATGGTCTACGGCTAAACTGTTCATGTTATTTAAGAGAGGTAACAGACGGGAACCTCGTAATTACCGTGGTGTGACTATTATTAATTGTCTCGCTAAACTCTTTGATATGATACTGTTTGCGCGACTGGAGAGATGGTTCAAACCATACAGGGAGCAGGCTGGAGCACAGAATGGTCGTGGCTGCATTGAGCATATCGTAACATTAAGATTATTAACTGATATGGCTAAAAGGAAGAAAAGGAAACTTTTTGTAATGTTTGTGGACTTTACTCAGGCTTACGATCTGGTACCTAGAAGTATGTTATTTGCAGTTCTGAAACGGTTGGGTTGTGGTAGTGTTATGCTGGCGGCACTTGTTGCTATGTACGCGGTAACGAACAGTGTCATCGGTTCAGTGATAGTAGCAGCCACGGTCGGGGTGCGTCAGGGTAGCTCAACATCTTGTCTGCTCTTTGTCCTGTACGTTAATGACCTGATTAAGATTATCAAAGAAAATAGTAATCCTGATGGTTTCTTGTCTTGGCTACATATTTTAGTCCTAATGGATGATACGGTGCTCCTTGCAACAACCAAAGATAATTTAATCAATAAAGTAACATTGCTAAAACAGTACTGCGATAGCTATGGCATGAAGATCAATGCAACAAAAACAAAATTCTTTGTTATATGTGGTACAGAACACGACAGAGAGGCAGTAAGAGTAGATGACCTGGTGGTGGAGTCGTGCGCACAGTACACCTATCTTGGCTCACCATTTACAGCTGACGGTTCCGTGTCAGCGGCAGTCGCGGCTCACATGCAGGCAAAGATGGCACACTTTAACAAATTTGTTTTATTCTTAAAGAAGAATTGTGACTGGCCCTTTATCGTAAAGAAGAGAATATTTGATGCTGCTCTCATGTCAGCCGTGCTGTATGGGTGTGAGTCGTGGCTGAACGCTGACTTAAAACCAGCCACAAAAATCTACAACTGGGCATTAAAACAGCTACTTGGAGTTAGGAAGACCACCTGCAATGATATGTGTTACATTGAATCTGGATATCCACCTTTAAAAGATCTTGTACGAAGTAGACAAAGAAAGTTCTTCACTAAAGTGTGGCGAGAAAGATCTGTAATGAATGACGATCCCCTAATGTTGGTAATACATAAAGTACTGGACACTAGATATACTACGAGAACATATGTACACGGATTGATTTTTAATAATTTAGATGATATCATATTAACAACAGAATCACTAAAGAACGATATTTTGAGATCCGAATCATCTAGGAGAATGATTTACCGAGAAATCAATCCGGGTTTATCTGTTCACGAGGTTTACCGTGTAAGGGATAGTATACCAGAAAGAGAGAGGATGTCATTTACACAGTTTAGGTTGTCAGCTCACTCTTTAGCGGTGGAGACTGGCAGATGGAATAGGAGGGGACGTGGTCGTCTACCTATAGAGGAGAGATTGTGTCCATGTGGCTGTATACAGACGGAAACACATGTGGTACAAGATTGTCCTAGTACACAACATGTGAGAGATAGTCATGATTTTGTAACTATTCAAGATATTTTTTCTGAGCAATATTCTAATATGGATCAGTGTAAAATTGTTCACCTAATTCTGTCTTCATATAACTGAGTAGAAAAAAATAACGGCTATATAGTCAGAATATAATTCTAACATTTTAACATTTTTATACAATCTAGCTTATTAGTTCATTCTTATCACTTGTGTCAGTAAAAGTAAAATCTGTACTTAGAAATAATCTAAAAGAGTACTTCTGTTTGTTTAACTAGGATGTCAGTACATTGAACGACATTGTTTACTCATGTTATATTGTTTATATGTAGTTAGTAAAACACACTACGGGTTCATGATTCACAAATTGTTTTAAGATATTTTAAGTATTTAGAAATTTATGAGTTTTAATTTTGTGCTGGACCATGTTATGATGTATTTGTATGTATATATTATATTTATGCTGTATTATGTTGTGGTCAATAAAATATCTATCTATCTATCTATCTGTAAGTTCAGTTCCGCGCTTACACATCCAAGGGAAGAAAACGAGCCGTGACCCTTACGTGCATCAGTGAGGAAGCAAGAAGGGCAGGAGCTGGATCATTGTGACCTGAGGACACAGGATGGTCATTATCTTCAACAACACGGAATAACCTCAATTTATTATTTTGTATATATATATATATATATATATATATATATATATATATATATATATATATATATATATATATATATATATATATATATATATATATATATATATATATATATATATATATATATATATATATATATATATATGCATGTAGTGTGTTCTTCGTTTAGTGTAACATACTTTGGTTAAATATTCTAAGTGGAAGAACCATTTAATGAGATGTGTCGCAGCATCACCTCTTGCTCACTATAAAATTACACGAATATGAAGAAGACGAAGAAGACAAAAAAAAAGGAGGAGGAGGAGGAGGAGGAGGAGGAGAAGGAATATATGTGAAAACATATGTGTGAAAAAAAAAACAAGTAAATATATAATATATATATATATATATAAAAAACACAGCGTCATCCCCTCATCTCCCTCAATACCAGCATTACTTACCCCCACTGCTCTCTCTCTCTCTCTCTCTCTCTCTCTCTCTCTCTCTCTCTCTCTCTCTCTCTCTCTCTCTCTCTCTCTCTCTCTCTCTCTCTCTCTCTCTCTCTCTCTCCTTAATATATATATATATATATATATATATATATATTCATTTTTTATGTGTGTGTGTGTTTGTGTGTGTTTTTTTTTTTTGTGTGTGTGTGTGTGTGTGTGTGTGTGTGTGTGTGTGTGTGTGTGTGTGTGTGTGTGTGTGTGTGTGTGTGTGTGTGTGTGTGTGTGTGTGTGTGTGTGTGTGTGTGTGTGTGTGTGTGTGTGTGTGTGTGTGTGTGTGTGTGTGTGTGTGTGTGTGTGTGTGTGTGTGTGTGTGTGTGTGTGTGTGTGTGTGTGTGTGTGTGTCTGTGTGTGTGTGTGTTTGTGTTTGTGTTTGTGTCTCGCTTCTTGTTCTTGTTTTGTTTTTGTTGTCCTTCTGCTCCTTCTTTTCTTCCTTTTCCTCATTTCTCGTCTTCACTCCTCCTCCTCGTCCTCCTCCTCCTCCTCCTCCTCCTCCTGTTCCTTGCAGTCTACAAACGCTTGACCGAGAACCGACGCGCGCACACACACACACACACACACATACACACACACACACACACACACACACACACACACACACACACACACACACACACACACACACACACACACACACACACACACACACACACACACACACACACACACACACACACACACACACACACACACACACACACACACACACAAACACACACACACACACACACACACACACACACACACACACACACACACACACACACACACACACACACACACACACACACACACACTGAGAGGTCACTGATTAAATAAATAAGTCAAGAGAAACCTACCTGTAGCTAAGAATAATGCATGCCAAAAGATATGAAAGAGAGAAAAAATAAATAAATAAAATAAATATGAAAAACTGTGAGGTAACACGATGTAGACGATACTGATTCAATATGTAACACGATTTTTGTCTTTGAGAAGCAAGTGTTATTTTCCAACTCTTTTCAGTGGAAAACAATAGCAAATGTCCATTAACCCTGTCACACTTTGCTTTTAGAATGATTTTGTTCTCCAAAATAGCCGAATTTTAGCATTTTTCTTTATTACTTTCACAGAGAACTTCTTATCTCTTGTCTTGATTGTCGTGCTTCTGCGTTGCACGATCTTGTTGCGTCCCTAATCTATAAGACTGGCTTTTGTGGGTTGAGGGGAACGCTTTGGGTTTTTGTAATTTTTACTTAATTTATATTATTTACATATATTTACACTCACACGATCATATACGACTTTCGACAACAGCGAAAAACTACGAAAAATTGTTTCATCTCTCTTCAAATAAATTCCATTAAATATTTGAAACACTTCAGCGATTGAAATCACTTCACATATTTAATATTCAATGATAAGTCACATCCTACACAAACCTCACAACTAATATTCAGTGAGGAACACATCCTACACCTACCCAATCCCTCTCTGTCAATATATAACACCAACATTTTACTCTGACTGCATTACAACTGTCTGGCTCTACTTACTGGTACTGTGATAGGCGGCTTGTCCATCTTGACCCTCTCTGCTCTGACTGCTCTGTCTAGCTTGTCCCTCTCTCTGCGTCTGTCTGTTCCCATCCCCTACACCTCATAATATACACGTGATGTTCTAGCGACTTTTTGCCCCAACAAGGCTTCCGTTGCTATAGGATTTAATTTCCAACACTTCGATCATACAGTTAATTTTCCTATATCTTTCAATAAGGTTAATTTTAGAGTAACTGTATTTATTTTCTCCTACTTTGATCATAAGCTTCATTCTCCTATATTTTCCGTAAGGTCCACTTTCAAGTAACTATATTTATGTTCCCATACTTCAATCATACAGTTTGTTTTCCCTTAACTTTCAATAAGGTTAATTCTCAAATAAGTTTGGTAATCGCATCTTCTAATCAGGAACAAGGAGGCGGCGATTCGTATGGTGTGCCGGCTGTCCGTGTTGTCCAGGTCATCTGCTTCCGGTGAGCTCTGCGTCCCTCGTATACTAATTCAGTGATAGCCACCTCTTCTCGTAATCTGGTGCTAATCTGCGGCTCTGTTAGTCTTGTGATGACTCACCGCATCTTGTTGTTCTCCTCGGTGGTCACGTCTCGTCTCTTATTTATCAGGGTGGTGGTAGCTTCTTGGTACCTGCTTTCGTGTTTATGTTGTTTCCGTGTATCTTGTTTCCGTTTAGACCTGAAGTCTTCCTCATGATTAATGATGACATCTTGCTCAGAACTAGGTGAATATAACGCTTTGAAATATGTTCATTTTGTCGCCTGACTAATCATTCTTCTCATCATGATCATTGTCATTGAATTATCTTCTGTATCGCTATCCGTAATGTTCTTCAACAATTTAGTTTGCCTTGTTTCACCTTAAAGCTCTTCTGTAACTATCATTTCTCTGTGTAGTGGTGATAGTTCTTTAGATATCAGTATTTAATCTGTAAGCAGTGTTTGATATTCATATCCCTTGTGGTAATATGCCTTATCTTCACTATACCCCACTGATCGTTGCCTGCTCATCCTTAGCTACCAAGCAATATAACATCTATCACAGACACTTTCACTAGTTTAGTTGTCATCTCTCGACTTTCCCTCTTCCACGGGAAGAGGGAAAAGGAAAAGAATGATAAATCTTTTATACTTATGTTTCTGTTAAAGTCTCTAAACATATTAATCGACAGGTCACCAGCACACAGCAAATAAGAATATGGACCATAGTTTCAAACTCTCATAAGAAATTACAATATGAAAATTCTATATCTATATATAAGCACAGCCTTTGCTCCTTTGAAGAACATTTCAGTCCCTCGTTCCTGAGTACATACTATTTTGTATATAATTCTTAGTCTAAAGTCTTTTCTTAACGTAATGACCTTCATCCAAGGAATGTCTTTAAATTCACTTTCCTTAATCAAGAATACCTTCTCAATCTACTGTCCTTAATTCAGGCTATTTTCTTAATCTGCTCTCCTTAATGCAGACAATTATTTCATCCAGTATCTTTAATTGAGACTGTTTATTTAGACCAGTGTCCTTAATGCAGAATATTTCGTTAATCTAACATCCTTAATCCAGACAATTTATTTAATCACCTATCCTCAATGCAGATTTTCGTAATCTACTATCCTTAATCAATACTATTTCCGTAATTTAACATCCTTAATAGAGACTATTTCCTTTATCCATCCTTTATCCTTAATCCAGACTACTTTCTTAATGCACTATCCTTAATCCTTAAATTGCGGACGGAAAGAGACATCATAACACAAGGCGAAAATCTAAATACAAAAGCATACAGTGTAATGAATGACAAGACGGTGATGTGAAATGTTACAGCACATGAAAGTGGTACATTATGTATTACAGCAAACTTAACAAACTCCAAAAAGCACGCCAAGATTTGACTTGCCGGAGAATGATGGATCTGGGCAGGAGAAGACTCTCTCTCTCTCTCTCTCTCTCTCTCTCTCTCTCTCTCTCTCTCTCTCTCTCTCTCTCTCTCTCTCTCTCTCTCTCTCTCTCTCTCTCTCTCTCTCTCTCTCTCTCTCTCTCTCTCTCTCTCTCTCTCTCTCTCTCTCTCTCTCTCTCTCTCTCTCTCTCTCTCTCTCTCTCTCTCTCTCTCTCTCTCTCTCTCTCTCTCTCTCTCTCTCTCTCTCTCTCTCTCTCTCTCTCTCTCTCTCTCTCTCTCTCTCTCTCTCTCTCTCTCTCTCTCTCTCTCTCTCTCTCTCTCTCTCTCTCTCTCTCTCTCTCTCTCTCTCTCTCTCTCTCTCTCTCTCTCTCTCTCTCTCTCTCTCTCTCTCTCTCTCTCTCTCTCTCTCTCTCTCTCTCTCTCTCTCTCGGAATCAAACAGAAAAGAAGACAAGAAAAGAGAAAGCACTAACTATAGTAGAAGAGAGTAGATTAGAGGAGAGAAGAGAAGAGAACGGGAGAAGAAAGGAGAGGAGAGGAGAGGAGAGGAGAGGAGAGGATAGGCTTCTAGAGAAGATAGAGAAAAGAGGACAAAAAGAGAAGAGAAGATGAGAGTAAAGGAGAGGAGAGGAGATAAGAGAAGAGAAGAGAAGAAAAGAGAAGAGAAGAGAAGAGAAAAGGAGAGGAGAGAAGAGAAGAGAAGAGAAGAGAAAAGGAGAGAGAAAAGAAGAGAGGAGATGAGAGATTCGATTAAAGGAGAGGGGAGGAGAGAAGAGAGGAGAAGAGAGGAGAGGAGACGAGAGTAAAGAGGAGAGGAGAGAAAACAGTAGAGAAAAGTGGATAGAGGAGATGAAAGAGGAGGAGAGAGGAGAGAAGAGGAGAGGAAAGGAGAGGAGAGAGTAGAGGAAAAAGGAGAGTTGAGGAGAGGAGAGGGGAGAAGAAAGGAAAGGGGAAGAGAAAGGAGAGGAGAGAGAGGAGAGGAGAGGAGAAGAGAAAGGAGAGGAGAGGGGAGGAGAGGACAGGAGAAGAGAGGAGATGAGAGAAGGGGAGAGAAGAGAAGAGAGAGAAAATTTCATTTAATATGAAGGCAAGGAAGGGGAAGAGAAGATAAGAGGAGTGAAGAGGAGAAAATTTAAGAGAAGTTATGAGGAGAGAAGAGGAGAGAAGAGGAAGGAAGAAAAGAGGAGAGGAGATGAGAGGAGAGGAGAGAAAAAAAGAGAAGAGAAGAGAAGAGAAGAGAGAGAAAAGAGGAGAGGAAAGAGGATATGAGAGGAGAGGAGAGGAGAGGAGATAAGAGAAAAGAAAAGAGAGAAAAGAAGAGAGGAGATAGGAGAGGAGAGAGAAGAGGAAAGGAGAGAGAAGAAGAGAGGAGAAAAGATAAGAGAAGAAATGAGAGAAAAGAGAAGAGGAGAGAAAAGAGGAGAGAAAAGGAGAGAAGAGAGGAGAGGATAGGAGAAAAGAGGAGAGAGGAGAGAAGAAAAGAGGAAAGAGGAGAGGAGAAAGGAGAGGAGAGAGGAGAGGAGAGGAGAGGAGAGGAGAGGAGAGAAGAAGGGAGAGGAGAGGAGAAGAGAGGAGAAAGGAGAGAAGAGGAGAGAGTAGAGGAGAGAAGAGAGGAGAGGAGAGGAGAAAAGAGTGGAGAGGAGAGAAGAGGAGAGAGTAAAGGAGAGGAGAGGAGAGGAGAGGAGAAAGGAGAGGAGAGGAGAGGAGGGAGGAGAGGAGAGGAGAGGAGAGAGGAGAGGACAGGAGAGGAAAGAAGAGAGGAGAGGAGAGGAGAGATGAGAGAAGAGAAAGGAACGGAAAGGAGAGAGGAGAAGAGAGAGCGACAGCCGGAGCCAGAGCGAGAGTGAGCGAGAGCTTTCTCCTGTCGTCATCATTCTACCTGACAAGTGAAATTTTGGCGCGCTTTTTGAGTTCCTTGTGTTGCCCTAATATTTTCTGTACCACTTCCATGTGCTGTAGTATTTCACATCACAATCTCCTCATTCATTATTTACTTCTGCATTTAGATTTTCGCCGTGCATGATGTTTATTTTTTGTCCGTAGTTTAAGTGTTAATGGAGACTACTTTCTTAATCCATTATCGTTAATCCAGACTGTTTTTAATCCTCTTTTGTTAATCTCGAGTATTTTTAATCCTCTTTTCTTAATCAAGAGTATTTTCTTAATGTACTATCTTTAATTTCGGCTATTTTCTTAATTCAGTATCCTTAATCGATACTATTTTCTTAGTCCACTAGCCTTCATTCCGACTATTTTTCTAATCCAGTATTTTTAATTCAGAGTTTTTTTTCTAATCCACTATCCTTAATTCTAACTATTTTCCTAATCCATTATCCTTAATCCACACTTTTCCGTTAATGTACTATTATTATTGTGAATTTCTGCACAATAATAATAATAATAATATTTTCTTAATCCACTATCCTTAATCCAGACTATTTTCTTCATTTAACATCCTTAATCCGGAACACTTTGTCTAATGTCCTTAATCCACATTATTTCTGTACCTAGGTCACTACTCCTATTTTCTTTTTGTGAGCTACATTTGTGCAGGCTTTTTAATATTTTTTTTTCCTTCTGCTGATCTCCATGATACATAAAAAAAAAAATTAAAATAAAAAATAAAATAAAATAAGTAAAAAAAAAAAAAAAAGAGGGGAGAGGGGACGCTGGAGGGCGGCTCGCTCAGTGAGGGAAGATGTCGAGGCAGAATTGTTTTCTGTTGAGCTTCAACGTCATGGTCGAATCAACATAATCTATTGCTGCTCGTAATTTACAGAGCAGCGGTCGTCCAAACACAAAGTCGAAGTCGCTAACCCCCTGGTTGGTGTTCATCTGCACTGTGAGTGTGCCGCTGCCAAACTGCAGAATGACTCGTGTCGGCAGCGCAGTCTCGCTTCCTGTCCTGCACCGCACGTTGTACCGGCCGATCTTGGTGATAGAGAATGGTATAGTAGAGCATGTGTCCAGCAGCACCATCAGCGGCTCCTCGACGCCTTGTGCTTGTGCGGCAAACGCGAACACTTTCCCTTCGCGCCCTGGCTGAGGTCTCCGCCGCAGACGTTCCGGGTGACGCAGGAACAGGGTGCTGCTACCGTCGTGATGGAAGTCCTGCCGCATCTCAGCCTCCTGCAAGCGGCTCATGGACAGCACTATCACGTCGTTGCGAGAGGTGATCTCCGCCTCCTTTGGAAACACCAACATGGGCGTATTGACCGCAAGGCCGTCCTTCAGCACCAACAGTACCTCGTCGAGCATGATCACGTCCAGCAACAGGATGCCATTCCAGGTAGAGAAGAGTATTTTTTCTGTCTTCTCGCGGCCCGTGAGGAGGCCCGCTTTCTTAGCCAGTGACAGGAACATGATGCTGGCTGAGGCGCCGGTGTCAAAAAAGACAAGACATGGATGGCCGCGCACGGTCGCATCCGTCATGTGTCCTTCCTCAAGATGAACACGGCAGTACTCGCTCACACTCCTCTTCTTTTTTACTCTTTCGGCCTCCACCTTCAGCTTCAGCACGTTGCTGCTGTCCCGCCCTCCCCTCTTCCTGAGGTGATCAAGGATACGCTTATAATTCTCCAGCGGCCTCCTCTTCTTTGGCTCTTTCTCTTCCCCCTTCCACTTTTTCGCCTGGGTTTCATGTTCCTCTTTGTCCTGCCTCTTCCTTTTCTTGGCCTGTGTGTCATGTTTGTCCTTGTCCTGCCTCTTCACTTTCTTGGCCTGGGTGTCATCTTCCTCCTTGTCCTGCCTCTTTCTTTTCTTGGCCTGACTGTCATGTTTCTCCTTGTCGTGCAACTTCTTCGTGACCTGGATGTCATGGTCCTCTTTGCCCTGCCCCTTTCTCTTCTTGGCCTGGCTATCATGGTCTTCAATACTCTTACCTTTCCTCTTCTTGGCCTGGCTCTCACGTTTCTCCGTGCTGCTCTTTTTGGCCTGTTCCTCGTAGTCTTCATTATCCTTCTTGTTCCATTTCTTGATGCAGTCCTTAATCCGTTTACAGCACTCCATATTGCACCCTTTCCTTCGGTTTTTCCTGCCTTCTCCCTTGGTGTTTTTGTGTTGGTTCTCGTGATGTTCCTTGTCCTTGCTTTTCTCTTCCTGCTTCTCGTGATCCTTCATGTCCTTCTTCCTCTTCTTGTCTTGGTTCTTGTGGTCCTCCGTGCCCTTCTTCGTCTTCCTGTCCTGCTTCTCGTGGTCGTCTGTGTCCTTCTTCGTGTTCTTGTACTGCTTCTCGTGGTCCTCCGTGTCTTTCTTGGTCTTCTTGTTCTGGTTTTCATCGCCCTCCATGTCCTGCTTCTTCCTCTTCTTGTTGGGGTCTATAATCGGATACAAATATTCCATCCTCATCCGCGTCTTGGTTTTTAAGTTATTCCTCTGCTTTTTGGGTTCCATAACCCCTTCAGTGTTTGTTTTCTTATGACCGGTGCAGTCTTGGAGGTTTTCCAAGCTCCTCCTCTTGCTGTGGTGCTTGGTCTGTTTCATTTTCTCCGTGTTCTTCTCACCGAGGGTCTCGTGAGCGTCCATTGACTGTTGTTTCTTGTTCTTCTTGTTGAATCTTGTATTATTCAGCAATGCGCCAAAATCTTCTGTAGAAAATCCAGGCATTGGCCAGTCTTACTGAAAAC